>NC_135807.1:138646413-138854130 GCF_964213995.1 Mustelus asterias
GACCCTCTGACAGTGTGACACTCCCTCAGTACTGACCCTCTGACAGTGTGACACTCCCTCAGTACTGACCCTCTGACAGTGCAGCATTCTCTCAATACTGATCCTCTGACAGTGCAGCACTCCCTCAGTACTGACCCTCTGACAGTGCGGCACTCCCTCAGTACTGACCCTCTGACAGTGCGGCACTCCCTCAGTACTGACCCTCTGACAGTGTGACACTCCCTCAGTACTGACCCTCTGACAGTGTGACACTCCCTCAGTACTGACCCTCTGACAGTGCAGCATTCTCTCAATACTGACCCTCTGACAGTGCGACACTCCCTCAGTACTGACCCTCTGACAGTGCAGCATTCTCTCAATACTGATCCTCTGACAGTGCAGCACTCCCTCAGCACTGACCCTCTGACAGTGCAGCACTCCCTCAGTACTGACCCTCTGACAGTGCAACACTCCCTCAGTACTGACCCTCTGACAGTGCGACACTCCCTCAGTACTGACCCTCTGACAGTGCAACACTCCCTCAGTACTGACCCTCTGACAGTGGAGCACTCCCTCAGCACTGACCCTCTGACAGTGGAGCACTCCCTCAGCACTGACCCTCTGACAGTGGAGCACTCCCTCAGCACTGACCCTCTGACAGTGGAGCACTCCCTCAGTACAGACCCTCTGACAGTGCGGCACTCCCTCAGTACTGACCCTCTGACAGTGCAGCACTCCCTCAGTACTGACCCTCTGACAGTGCGGCACTCCCTCAGTACTGCCCCTCTGACAGTGGAGCACTCCCTCAGTACTGACCCTCTGATAGTGGAGCACTCCCTCAGTACTGACCCTCTGACAGTGGAGCACTCCCTCAGTACTGCCCTGGAGTGTTGGCCTCGATTTTTAAGCTCTGATCTCTCGAATGTGAATCCACTACTTTCTGACTCGGGTAAGAGTGCTGCTCGCTGGTACCTATCGTTGCCTTGGGGGCTGCTGGAGCAACCAGGAGCAAAAACCCTTCGTTTCCTTTTGTTTAAAAATAATCGAATATGTATATTCTGCCGAGTATCTAGTTCATTGTTCATATTAATAATTCAGAGGCAATTTTTAGCTTTGGGACGATGAAAGATTTAACCGAAGAAAATGGGACAATGCAACTGAAACACCTTGAAATCTATTACACTTAACAGATTGGAACTCTGTTCACTTGAGGGATCAACAGCTAGAAAGGTATAATCCTAAAACAGCAGGTGGGTTTTCTTTGCTGGATGGCTGGGGATTCAGGCCAGAATTCTACCGCCACACCCGCTCCAGAGTCGGGGCAGGCGAGGCTCGCGGAACGGAATTCTCCATTGGCCTCTGGCGGGATTTTACGAGCCTCACTCGAGCGAGGTTGTAAAATCCCGGCCGCGGTCTCTACTTGGTTTACAAGGAGGTACGGTCTTGAGAGACGCTTTGCTTGAGGAGTTAGAAGTAGATCAGTTTAAAGGCTTCAGTGAACCCTGAAAGGCTGCGTTGTCATGGAGATAGGTTGAGATTGAAATGATTCTCAGGTTTGTTGGGAGAAAGGATTGGTTGCAGTTTGGACCTCATATGGTTTGCAGTTGAGAGAAGCCCTGGAAACTGTTAGTAGTTCCAGGCAGTTAGAGCTCAAAGACTTCTTGGGAACCTGAGAAAGTGATGGAAGGTCACTGGTTCCCTGCTGATGATGGGTAGGGCTCATAAGAAGCCCTGGGAGCCAATTATAATTTGGTGCAGTTGGGAACCTGGAGATTGGAGAAAATAAGGGCAGTGCCAGCTTAATGAAGCTGAGAATCTGTGAAAGCATTGGAATTGTGCTGGTAATTAGAGCCAGGTGTGCAGTTTTATGAATGACATGAAATGCAGTTTTGGGAGAAGAGATTGAATCATTGGGAGGTGAGCAGTTATTGTGGAGTCTGAGGCAATTGAAAGCTAAGCCCTCTTGAGACAGACAGTATTTTAATGAAATTTTGTGATTCACAGTGACCACTGATTTCTGGGTGGATTGCTGAGAAATCTGTGGGATTTATCTCGGTTGCATCTACCATTTAAAGTGCAGTGTGATGTATTTGACCACAGTTTACCTGTAAATTTATATTTACCCCAAGTTAATTCTGAATGTTCGAGTATGAGATAGGTACGGTGGATTGCTAACTTTGTGCAGTAAAGTTTTTGTTTCCTTCAAGCCGTGGAATTTTGTGCTTTTGTGCTTCTCTTGGGAATTTCAAACTTTAAACAAAAAGTTTCCCGGGCCCTAGCTGGGTTGTTTAGATTACTGCCCATCGGACTGTCCTGTAACAGTGCTGTCACTGGAACTTTAGTTTGAACTTCACCAACGTTCAAAGTGAAATGTCTTCCTCCTTCATGAAATGACAGATTTTTGAGATCAGTTTTTTAAAGATCCTTGGAAAAAAAAAAGCAGGTTTGAAACTGGGAATAAAGTACCAGCGGCTTAACCCCCACCTCCCCCCCCACTTTTCCCCATGTCACTGTCGGTGTTGCAATCAAGCTGTTTCCTCATGATCGTTGTATGAATGTCTGAGCCTTGCCTTTTATCACATAAACATTGAGGGGGGAGAGAGGATCCTGGCAGTAATTAACTGGCACCTGGCTGTCGAGGATGTGAGGCGAGAGTGGAGAATGTGAGGCGGGAGTGGAGAATGTGAGGCGGGAGTGGAGAATGTGAGGCGGGAGTGGAGAATGTGAGGCGGGAGTGGAGAATGTGAGGCGGGAGTGGAGAATGTGAGGCGAGAGTGGAGAATGTGAGGCGGGAGTGGAGAATGTGAGGCGAGCGTGGAGAATGTGAGGCGGGAGTGGAGAATGTGAGGCGGGAGTGGAGAATGTGAGGCGGGAGTGGAGAATGTGAGGCGGGAGTGGAGAATGTGAGGCGGGAGTGGAGAATGTGAGGCGAGCGTGGAGAATGTGAGGCGGGAGTGGAGAATGTGAGGCGGGAGTGAAGAATGTGAGGCGGGTGTGAAGAATGTGAGGCGGGAGTGGAGAATGTGAGGCGGGTGTGAAGAATGTGAGGCGGGAGTGGAGAATGTGAGGCGGGAGTGGAGAATGTGAGGCGGGTGTGAAGAATGTGAGGCGGGAGTGGAGAATGTGAGGCAAGAATGGAGAATGTGAGGCGGGAGTGGAGAATGTGAGGCGGGAGTGGAGAACGTGAGGTGGGAGTGGAGAATGTGAGGTGGGAGTGGAAAATGTGAGGCGGGAGTGGAGAATGTGAGGCGGGAGTGGAGAATGTGAGGCGAGAGTGGAGGATGTGAGGCGGGAGTGGAGGATGTGAGGCGGGAGTGGAGAATGTGAGGCGGGAGTGGAGAATGTGAGGCGGGAGTGGAGAATGTGAGGCGGGAGTGGAGAATGTGAGGCGAGAGTGGAGAATGTGAGGCGGGAGTGGAGAATGTGAGGCGGGAGTGGAGAATGTGAGGTGGATGTGGAGAATGTGAGGCGGGAGTGGAGAATGTGAGGCGAGCGTGGAGAATGTGAGGCGGGAGTGGAGAATGTGAGGCGGGAGTGAAGAATGTGAGGCGGGTGTGAAGAATGTGAGGCGGGAGTGGAGAATGTGAGGCGGGTGTGAAGAATGTGAGGCGGGAGTGGAGAATGTGAGGCGGGAGTGGAGAATGTGAGGCGGGTGTGAAGAATGTGAGGCGGGAGTGGAGAATGTGAGGCAAGAATGGAGAATGTGAGGCGGGAGTGGAGAATGTGAGGCGGGAGTGGAGAACGTGAGGTGGGAGTGGAGAATGTGAGGTGGGAGTGGAAAATGTGAGGCGGGAGTGGAGAATGTTAGGCGGGAGTGGAGAATGTGAGGCGAGAGTGGAGGATGTGAGGCGGGAGTGGAGAATGTGAGGCGGGAGTGGAGAATGTGAGGCGGGAGTGGAGAATGTGAGGCGGGAGTGGAGAATGTGAGGCGAGAGTGGAGAATGTGAGGCGGGAGTGGAAAATGTGAGGCGGGAGTGGAGAATGTGAGGCGGGAGTGGAGAATGTGAGGTGGATGTGGAGAATGTGAGGCGGGAGTGGAGAATGTGAGGCGAGAGTGGAGGATGTGAGGCGGGAGTGGAGAATGTGAGGCGGGAGTGGAGAATGTGAGGCGGGAGTGGAGAATGTGAGGCGGGAGTGGAGAATGTGAGGCGGGAGTGGAGAATGTGAGGCGAGAGTGCATTTTCAGGAAAATCAGGGTGAAAACTTGAGAAAGATATTGGGATTTAACACAAACAGAAACACAAAATGTTGTAATATCTCAGCAGGTCTGACAGCATCTGAGAGAGAGAACAGCCAACATTTCAAGTCTGGATAACCCTTTGATTTAATTTGACTTGATTTGATTTATTATTGTCACGTGCATTAACATACAGTGAAAAGTATTGTTTCTTGCACGCTATACAGACAAAACACACCATTCATAGAGAAGGAAAGTAGAGAGTGTGGAATGTAGTGTTACAGTCATAGCTAGCGTGTAGAGAAAGATCAACTCCACCCAACTCAACTCCTGACTCGACATTGTTGATTTTCCAGTATTTTCTGTGTTTGTTTCGGATTCCAGCATCTGCAGTAATTTGCTTTTATCTGGAGATTTAACACTTCAGTTGCCACAACTGATCTTTGAGATCTCCTTTGATTGCTTCATTCAGCAGAGGAATTATCATGAAATGGAATTAGTGGTGAGTTGGGGAAATATTACAGCAATTTGCATTTTGCAATTTGCATCATATGCTGGGGCCAGTATTTTGCTTTCTATGGCATTGTAATTCTCAGCACTTTTTTGGAAGTTATATTTTTAGTGAGTTCTACATTAAGAACACTTGTTTAAAGTGGGTTTTCTGTTTTTCATATGTTCTCTCTGCCCTGTCCCTGATTGTGGAAGGTCATGAAACCAGGCTGGTATCAGGAACGATTGAACAGACAAGAAAAGGGAAGACTGAGGGGGTGACCAGATAGAGTCTATTAAGATCACAAAGGGCTTTTGTTGGGTAAACTGTGGGAAGACATTTTCATAATGTGGGTGTATGCACGTGTGCATGTGTGTGTGTGTGTGTGCATGCGTGTGTGTGTGTGCATGTGTGCACATGTGTGTGCATGCGTGTGTGTGTGCATGCGTGTGTGCACGTGAGTGTGTGCACGTGTGTGTGTGCACATGTGTGTGTACGCGTGTGCGCGCACATGTGCGCGCGCATGTGTGTGCGCATGTGTGTGTGCACGTGTGCGCATGTGTGTGCACGTGTGCATGTGCGATTGTGTGTATGCGATTGTGTGTATGTGAGTCAGTGTGCATGCATGTCTGTGTGTGTGTGTGCGTGCGTGTGCACGCGTGTGTGTGCGATTGTGTGTGTGCAATTGTGCGTGTGCAAGTCAGTGTGTGCATGCCCGTGTCCGTGAGCGCGTGTGCGATTGTGTGTGTGTGTGTGTGTGTGCGATTGTGTGTGCGTGTCTGTGTGTGTTTGTGCGATTGTGTGTGTGTGCGTGTCCATGTGTGTTTGTGTGATTGTGTGTTTGTGCGATTGTGTGCGTGCGTGTCCGTGTGTGTGTGTGTGATTGTGTGTGTGTGCGATTGAGTGTGTGTGTGTGTGCGTGTCTATGTGTGTTTGTGCGATTGTGTGCGTGCGTGTCCGTGTGTGTGTGTGTGCGATTGTGTGTGTGCGTGTCTGTGTGCGTGTGTGTGTGTGTGTGTGTACGATTGTGTGTGCGTGTCCGTGTGTGTTTGTGCGATTGTGTGTGTGCGTGTCCGTGTGTGTTTGTGCGATTGTGTGTGTGCGTGTCCGTGTGTGTTTGTGTGATTGTGCGATTGTGTGTGTGCGTGTCTGTGTGCGTGTGTGTGTGTGTACGATTGTGTGTGTTTGTGCGATTGTGTGTGTGTGTGTCCGTGTGTGTTTGTGCGATTGTGTGTGTGCGTGTCCGTGTGTGTTTGTGCGATTGTGTGTGTGCGTGTCCGTGTGTGTTTGTGCGATTGTGTGTGTGCGATTGTGTGTGTGTGTCCGTGTGTGTTTGTGCGATTGTGTGTGTGCGTGTCCATGTGTGTTTGTGCGATTGTGTGTGTGCGATTGTGTGTGTGCGTGTCTGTGTGCGTGTGTGTGTATGATTGTGTGTGATTGTGTGTGTGCGGGTCTGTGTGTGTGTCCAAACTGGGGGTCTTGAATACAAAATGATTGCTGAGAAATCCAATGGGGAATTCAGTAGAAACCTCATCCCGAGAGTGGGGAGAATGTGGAACTTGCTCCCACAGTGAGTGGTTGAAGTGAATAGTGTAGATGCGGTTAAGGGGAAGCTGGATAAACATGTGAGGGAGAAAGGAGAGTAGCATGGCGTGGTGGGGGGGAGGATGAGGGCATAATTGTTGGAGGTGGGATCTTTCAAATAAGACATTAAAAGCCAAGACCCACTCTGCCCTCTTCACATGAATGTAACATGTTGCCAGCATCGTTTAAAGAGCCGGGAATTTCTCCCTCACATCCCGGGCAAAATGTATCCCTTAACCAATATCACCAAAACCCATCAACTGGTTATTATCCCATTGGCATTAACGGGATCTTGCTGTGTGAAAATTAGCTGCCGAGTTTCCGACATTACAACAATGACTGCACTTCACTAAGTAATGGACTGGAAGTTGCTTTGAGATGTTGGATTGGTGAAAGATGTTGTAGAATTGCGGGTTATTTGTCATATTTGTGCCTATACAAAGTTTTAAGGTGAGAATGAATATACCTTGATTTGAAAATGCTAGTACATTGATGTGGATTGACAAGAGTTCCAAAAAATGGCACAGTAAGAAGTCTCACAACACCAGATTAAAGTCCAACAGGTTTATTTGGTAGCACGAGCTTTCGGAGCGCCGCTCCTTCATAAACCTGATGAAGGATCGGTGCTCCGGAAGCTCGTGCTACCAAATAAACCTGTTAGACTTTAACCTGGTGTTGTGAGACTTCTTACTGTGTTTACCCCAGTCCAACGCCGGCATCTCCACATCATGGCCAACAATAAATGGCGTCATGTGTTTCTGTGGCTGTCCTTCTGATTTGGTTCTTTTTTCAAAAATCTCAATTCCAGACCGTTGTTTTGCTTCTCTCTCTTGTCATTTTTCTTTTCTGTTTCTGTCCTGCCCGGTGTGCCCTCACTACTTGTAACTGTTGTGAATGCACTGTATCGTCTCCACTCCTCCCCATCGCACTGTCATTCCCAAGTGAAGTTCTCTGTCTCTGATGCTCTCACTTCCGCTCTCTCTCTCACTGCCCGCTCCCTGTCTCTCTCAACAACACCAACAAACATTTACAAATTGTCTCTAATGTCCTAATCCATGGAACTTCACAGGAGCCTCACTGGTAAAGAACTTGACAACAAGAAGGAGGCATTAGGGCAGGTAACCAAAAGTTTAGGCGGAGAAATAGGTTTTATCGAAAGTGTGTGGGCAGAAAGCTTTCGGGTCAGACTTCCAGATCTGAGTCTAGCCAACATTGACCCTTGAAGAGTGGCCAAAGACCAAGGTCAGAGCACCAATGAAATGGGAGTGAATGGGTAGATACGGCTGATACTGCCATTGACATCTCAAGTAGAAACGTTAACTGGGAAGGTGCGAACGCGATTGAGTTGGGGCCTTATTAGTGCAGGGGAAGAAGCCAGGCATCTTGTAAGCCAGTGGTTTTGCATCACACATCCACTGCCAGGGAGAAGGTAAGAATTGGAGATGTGAGGGAGGAGTTTAAATAGAAAAGGCAGTTAAAGAAATTCTCCAAATCTGAGGGACAACAAGAAGCAGAGGACAACGTCGTGAGGCAGTTTGAGTAGAATTCAAATACAATCATGTGGTCATACAGCCTACAGAAAGACCAATCATCACTGGGACCCCGCACAGATTCCCACAGCAATTTCCTCTGATTTCGGAGATCTTAATAGAGTCAAGAGTTGCTCTTGGTGTCGAGTTCAGCCAGGTGAAGGAGCGAGCCCGGGTCATTGCTGAAAGTTCAGGGAAAGAGTCGTGTTGGGGACTCGGAGCTGATAAGATGAGAAATCAGGAATTGTTAGAGGAGGAGTCATGGAGATATAGATTGGAGGGTTTGACCTGGGTGGAAAGGCAGTGAAATTGAGCAGGAAGAGGTTAGGACTGAACTCCTTCTGTATCCTGGGGAGGGGAGAAACAAAAGGAGCAGCTGAGGAGGTGACAAAATTGATGTTGGGTGGGTGAAGCTAACAGCAGTCCAGGAAATGATGACAGTTTAGCTACAGCTCAGTAGATAACCCTTTTTCTATAATAATTCAATCCACTTGTATCAGCTTCCATCGTGTCTAAGTTGGATAATTGAACTATTGTTTGAGGAAGTCCCATTGTCCCATCAGAATCTGTGTTCCTTTCCTCCCTGTCTGGCAATGTGATTCTCGCCTGGATGACCAAGCCCCTCCCTGATCTCTCCTTATCTCTGTAATCCTCATGCAGCCCCTTGGATCTCTGCGCTCCTCCAATTCTGGCTCCTTGTGTGTCACTGAATTTCCATCGTTCCCACATTGCCAGCCATGCCTTTAGCTATCTGGATCCTGTGCTCTGCAATTCCCTCCCCAAACCCCCTCTTTCTCCCCCAGCCTCTAGAATTCACTCCTCCTTTGAAACCTTATTCCTTCAGCAAGCTTTTGGCCATGCACCTGTCCTGATGTCCCTTCGAGTGATTTGATGTCAGTTTGGTTTGATAGAGAGGGGATTCTTTGTTACATTTAAAGGTGCCATATAAATGCACATTGTTGAGCAGGGAAAGTACCTCTTGTAGTTCTTTTTAGACACAGATTGTAATCTCCATTTTCCCTTTCCTGGTTTTAAGTTACCATGCTAGTAAAGAATTCCACTCCAGCCTTGCGAGAATGTTTAATATGATTTAGTGGCAGGTGCCCGATTCTGAACACAAGATGAATTACATTTGATTCGAAATGTTCAGGAGATGACAGCTGACTGCAGCTGCTTCCCATTGCGATACCTGGTCAGAGTTCTCCCTCAGACCTTCTGCAAGGAAACCTGTGATTTGTTAAAAAAATCTCCGATTGTTCCAGCGAGATTTACCAGGGTGCTGTCTAACTTCCTCTCTCTCTTGTTTATTTTAATTTCCAGGATGTAAAATAGATAATTGTGATACATGTTTCAGCAAAGACTTTTGTACAAAGTGCAAAGCTGGCTTCTACTTACACAAAGGTCGATGTTTTGAAGAATGCCCTGAAGGGTTTGTACTATTGCAAGAGCACATGGAATGTGTGGGTAAGTGATTCTGTGTAACACCCCTTGGAGAGGGGCTGGTGTATGTGTCAGGCAGTTGGTTCCGTTTGAGATTTATTAATACCTCGTGTCCAGTTTAATAAACTGAATTGTTTTCCTGAGAATTGTGCATGTGTGTGAGTGTGTGTGTGTGTGTGAGAGAGAATGTGTGCATGTGTGTGTGTGTGCACGTGTGTGCGTGTGTGTGTCTGTGTGTATGAGTGTGTGTGCGTGTGTGTATGTGAGTGTGTGTATGTGAGTGTGTGTGAGTGTGTATGTGTGTGAGTGTGTGTGTGTGTGTGAGTGTGTGTGAGAGTGTGTGTACTGTGCGTGTGCATGTGAGTGTGTGTGTATGAGAGTGTGTGTGAGAGTGTGTAGTGTGCGTGTGTGTATGCGAGTGTGTGTGTAGTGTGCGTGTTAGAGTGCTTGTGTGTGTGTGTGTGAGTGTGAGAGTGTGTGAGTGTGTGTGTGTCATCTGCGTGTGTGTGTGAGTGCGTGTGTGTGAACGTGTGTGTGAGCGTGTGTGTGAGTGTGTGTGTGTGAGTGTGTGTGTGAGTGTGTGTGCGCGGGTGTGTGTGTGTGTGCGGGTGCGTGTATGAGTGTGTGAGTGTGAGTGTATGAGTGTGTCTGTGTGTGCGCGTATGAGTGTGTTTGTGTGAGTGCGTGTGTGAGTGTGTGTGTGCATGTGTGTGTGTGTGCGCGTGTTTGTGTGTGTGTGTGAGTGTGTGCGCGTGTTTGCGTATGTGTGTGAGTGTGTGTGTTAGAGTGCTTGTGTGTGTGTGAGTGTGAGAGTGTGTGAGTGTGTGTGTGTGTCATCTGCGTGTGTGTGTGTGTGAGTGCGTGTGTGTGTGCGTGTGAGTGTGTGTGTGTGAGTGTGTGTGCGGCGTGTGTGTGTGTGCGGGTGCGTGCGTGAGTGTGAGTGTATGAGTGTGTCTGTGTGTGCGTGTATGAGTGTGTTTGTGTGAGTGAGTGTGTGTGTGTGAGTGTGTGTGTGCATGTGTGCGTATGTGGGTGTGTGTGCGCGTGTTTGTGTGTGAGTGTGTGTGTGAGTGTGTGTGTGAGTGTGTGTGTGAGTGTGTGTGTGTGTGTGTGTGTGTGTGTGAGTGTGTGTGAATGAGTGAGTGTGTGTGTGTGTGTGAGTGAGTGTGTGTGTGAGTGTGTGTATGTGTGTGAGTGTGTGTGTGTGTGTGAGTGTGTGTGTGTGTGAGTGTGAGTGTGTGTGTGTGTGTGTGTGTGTGTGTGTGAGTGTGTGTGTGGGTGTGTGTGTGAGTGTGTGTGTGTGTGAGTGTGTGTGTGAGTGTGGGTGTGTGTGAGTGTGAGTGTGTGTGTGTGTGAGTGTGTGTGAGTGTGTGTGTGTGGGTGTGGGTGTGTGTGTGAGTGTGTGTGTGTGTGTGGGTGTGTGTGTGAGTGTGTGTGTGAGTGTGTGTGTGTGTGTGTGGGTGTGTGTGTGAGTGTGTGTGTGAGTGTGAGTGTGGGTGTGTGTGTGAGTGTGTGTGTGAGTGTGTGTGCGAGTGTGTGTGTGGGTGTGTGTGTGTGAGAGTAACTGTGTGCTGTTGTCTTCCCTGATTCAGAAACGTAGTCCACACGGTTGTTGTGACATCCTCGTGTTGTGATTGATGTTTTGTTTGAAGCAGGCAGCAATGTCACACATTTGCACGGAGAATTTGTAAGGAAAGGTTGCAACAAGCAGAATAAACATCTGTAACAAATCATTTCCCGAATGCATTGACCTTCTGAGCAGACAGACATCGTGCAATTTGGAAAGCTCCAGTTGACCCCCCTTTCCCCCACCAAGCTCACATTGCCCTTTCTGTGAAGAAATGCTTGCTGATGTTAATCCAGAATTGCAAGTTCTGCCCCCTTTATTCCCACCGTCAGGGGGCAATCACTTCTTGCAACCTACCCCATAGAACCCCCCCTTCATCACCTGAGACACCTCCG
Source organism: Mustelus asterias (assembly GCF_964213995.1). Classification (NCBI taxonomy): domain Eukaryota; kingdom Metazoa; phylum Chordata; class Chondrichthyes; order Carcharhiniformes; family Triakidae; genus Mustelus; species Mustelus asterias. Next base: position 138,657,575 of record NC_135807.1, read on the forward strand.
ATTAGATCAGCCCTCAACCTTCTAACCACAGTGGCATGCAAGTCAACGTTATCAACACTCTCACACGGAATCCTGGGCAGTATTCTGGTGAATCTGGAGCTGGTATCTGAGGCTAATATCATTCTTGCTCTACATTGTCACAACCTGGGCACAGCGCTCGACCTGGGGTCTGAACAATACACCACACAACAGAAGGCTCATTACCGTACTTTTTGAATTCCATTCATGTAAGAACAAACTTGTAGTTGACTCTTGAACATGTTACAAACACTCACCTTATTGAAGCATATTACAAAGGTCCCATTGGAGCTTTCAGCTTTGAATATGATAATTGATCAAGAATGAGAGAGTGAGATAGTTTGCAGTGCAGCACTCCCTCTGTGTGTTCACATGATTAATGATTACTGAGTTGTGCCCGATTGCTGTTTAACTGATATATGTGCACAGTTGCGTTTTCTTTGACTGCGTTCAAACCCTCATTGTGTCTGTATGTGCTGTATTCAGATGGTTGTGAGGTCGGGCCATGGAGCAACTGGGGAACATGTATAAAGAACAACAAGACATGTGGTTACAAATGGGGCCTGGAAACCAGGACACGACAGATTGTGAAAAAGCCAGCAAAGGACACAATACCCTGTCCAACTATCGCAGAATCCCGGAGGTGTAAAATGGCAAAAAGGCATTGTCCAGGAGGTAAGAAACTCTCCCTGGAAATCTGCAAAGTGCAAAATATCTGATATGTTGTTGTGGTAACTTAACCACAAACAGGTAGTCGAACACTTTGTGATGTTTAATCTACTTTACTTATAAAAATATCAAAATACATTATAGCATGGACTTAGAACTGAAGACAGCTATCTATGCAGCTAGTTACACAGCTAGCTGCGCAGCTAGTTACACAGCTAGCTGCGCAGCTAGTTACACAGCTAGCTACGCAGCTAGTTACACAGCTAGCTACGCAGCTAGTTACACAGCTATCTACGCAGCTAGTTACACAGCTAGCTACGCAGCTAGTTACACAGCTATCTATGCAGCTAGTTACACAGCGAGTTGCACAGCTAGTTACATAGCTAGTTACAGCTAGTTACACAGCTAGCTATGCAGCTAGTTACACAGCTAGCTACGCAGCTAGTTACACAGCTAGTTGCACAGCTAGTTACATAGCTAGTTACAGCTAGTTACACATCTAGTTACTTAGCTGGTTATGCAGCTGGTTACACAGGTAGTTACATAGCTAGTTATGCAGCTAGTTACACAGCTAGTTAGTTAGTTACACAGCCAGTTACACAGCTAGTTACGCTGCTGGTCACATAGCTAGTTACACAGCTAGTTACACTGCTAGTTACAGCTAGTTACACAGCTACAGTTACAGATGTCCCTCGTGATAAGACTAAACATGCGAAAGCCCGCGCTACCGATGATGTTACTCACGCATGCTCATACCCGCTAAAGACCATATACATTCAAATTGGAAGATGTTTACTGTAATACTCGAAAACAGTTGTGATCTTTGACAATTTAGTGGTAATAATTGTGAAGAGTGATGAGCACCATCCATCTCCCCTCGACATTCAATGGCATTGCCATCTCTGAAACCCTTACGATCGACACCCTGGGCGTTACCATTGACCAGAAGCTGAGCTGGACCAGCCATACAAATACTGTGGCCTCCAGAGCAGGTCAGGGGTTGGGAATCCTGGAGCGAGTAACTCACCCCCCGACTCCCCAAAGCCTGTCCACCATCTACAAGGCGCAAGTCAGGAGTGTGATGGAATACTCTCCAATTGCCTGGATGGGTGCAGCTCCAGCACTCAAGAAGCTCGACACCATCCAGGACAAAGCAGCCCCCTTGATTGATATCACATCCAAAAACATTCACTCCCTCCACCACCGTGCACAGTGGCAGCCGTGTGGACTATCTACAAGATGCACTGCAGCAAATCAGCAAGGCTCCTTAGACAGCACCTTCCAAACTCATGACCTCCACCACCTAGAAGGACAAGGGCAGCAGGGACATGAAACAAGTTCTCCTCCAAGCCTCTCACCATCCTGACTTGGAAATATATCACCGTTCCTTCACTGTCGCTGGGTCAAAATCCTGTAACTCCCTAACAGCACTGTGGGTGTACCTATACCTTAGGGACCGCAGCGTTTCAAGTAGGCAGCTCATCACCACCTTCTCAAGGGAAATTAGGGATGGATAATAAATGCTGGGCAGCGACACCCACATCCCGTGAATGAATAAAGGAAAACACATTGCAAACACACTGAACAGTTCATAAGGTGACTTAGTGCCACCGCTTTCAGCAGCAATTAGGGATGACAATAAGTTGTGGTTTTGCCAGTAACACTCACACCCTTTGATCGAATAATTTTCAAAAAGTCACTGTTTTGTGTAGCTTGCAACTTTGAGAGACTCTCGGTGAAATGATACACAATTTCACTGCATGAGTTTCATGTTTTTGGTTTTCTCTGGCCGTGTGTTGTCAGTGTGGATGGAGAATATGGCGGCTGGAAGCTGATGGTCTGTTGATTTAGAGTTGGTTATTTTCAGCGCTGGGCCACCTTTGGTTCGAACCTGTGTGGTTTTTGTCCTTGATCCAGGCTTACTTCAATGTAGGAGCTGAGTAAATGGGAATCTCAGATGGCTGGACTGGGATGAAAGTCCGAATTCTTACGGAAATGTACGGAATGGAATGGGAGCTCATGTACACTGTTAGCCTCGTATCAGGGTATGCTCAATTTAATGTTGATTTGCAAACATTTCAGAATGGTTTCTGAACATTGAATGATTTTGGGCAGACCAGTGAGTAGGTAGAGAAGAATATGGGATAAAAGAAAGAATTAATGGGCTCTACGTGCATGTGGAAATGGGGTTTCAGGGCAAACATGCCAAACTGTTTCTCATTTCCAATTTGATCGCCTTTACAAAGCAAAGGCTTTTCATTTGTGTAGCGCCTTTCATGGCCACTGGACGTCCCAAAATGCTTCACAGCCAATGAAGTATTTTTGGACTGTGGTCACTGTTGCAATGTAGGAAATCGGACAGCCAATTAGCGCACAGTAAGATCCCACAAACCGCAATGTGATCATTCCCAGATAATCTGTGCTGTTGGTTGGGGGATAAATATTGGCCAGGAACCGAGGGAGAGAACTCCTGTTGTTGTTTTCTGGAATAGTGCTGTAGGATCTTTTACATTGAGCTGAGAGACAGCTGGTTTAAACGTTCAGTTGGAAAGCACCTTGCGATGTTCTCCGAGGTTGGAGGGGTTGTATTGGTGCAAATTCTTGCTATTTGAGCTTTTTCCCCTTTGATTGTACTTTCAGTTGTCGAATTGCCCTGAGTTCATTTCTGTTGCTGTCCACTTTGTAAAAGATGGTTAGGGCATTAACTATGAGGAGAGGTTGGAGAAACTTGGTTTGTTCTCACTGGGATGACGGAGGTTGAGGGGAGACCTGATAGAAGTTTACAAGATTATGAGGGGCATGGACAGAGCGGATAGTCAGAAGCTTTTTCCCAGGGTGGAAGAGTCAATTACTAGGGGGCACAGGTTTAAGGTGCGAGGGGCAAGGTTTAAAGGAGATGTATGAGGCAAGTTTTTACACAGAAAGTGGTGGGTGCCTGGAACTCGCTGCCGGGGTAGGTAGTGGAAGCGGATACGGTAGTGAGTTTTAAGGGGCATCTTGACAAATACATGAATAGGATGGGAATGGAGGGATACGGTCCCTGGAAGGGTAGTGGGTTTTAGTTCAGTTGGGCAGTATGGTCAGTGCAGGCCTGGAGGGCCGAAGGGCCTGTTCCTGTGCTGTAATTTTCTTTGTTCTTTGATGTTTTCTTACCTGCAAGCAGTCTCTGTGTCGTTTCTGCATTTGCCTGATTTAAAAAAAAACACCCCAGTCATTTAACAAAAGCCTACCCCAGCTGCAGATAAGTGGAAAAGTGAATCATGTGGAGGGCGTAGAAGGTCTGTAGAGAGATTTGGACAGGCTGAGTGAGTGGGCGAGGATCTGGCAGATGGAGTATAATGTTGACAAATGCGAGGTTATTCACTTTGGAAGAAATAATAGCAAATTGGATTATTATCTAAATGGAAAGAAATTACAACATGCTGCTGTGCAGAGGGACCTGGGGGTCCTTGTGCATGAGACGCAAAAACCCAGTCTGCAGGTGCAACAGGTGATCAAGAAGGCAAATGGGATGTTGGCCTATATTGCGAAGGGGATAAAATATAAAATCAGAGATGTTTTGCCGCATCTGTACAGGGCATTGGTGAGGCCGCAGCTGGAATACTGTGTGCAGTATTGGTCCCCTTATTTGCGGAAGGATATATTGGCCTTGGAGGGAGTGCAGAGAAGGTTCACCAGGTTGATACCAGAGATGAGGGGTGTTGATTATGAGGAGAGACTGAGCAGATTGGGTTTGTATTCGTTGGAATTTAGAAGGCTGAGGGGGGATCTTATAGAGACCTATAAGATAATGAAGGGGCTGGATAGGGTAGAGATGGAGAGATTCTTTCCACTTAGAAAGGAAGCTAGAACTAGAGGGCACAGCCTCAAAATAAAGGGGGGTCAGTTTAGAACAGAGTTGAGGAGGAACTTCTTCTCTCAGAGGGTGGTGAATCTCTGGAATTCTCTGCCCACTGAAGTGGTGGAAGCTACCTCGTTGAATATGTTTAAATCACGGATAGATGGATTCCTGATCGGTAAGGGAATTAGGGGTTATAGGGATCAGGCGGGTAAGAGGAACTGATCCACTTCAGATCAGCCATGATCTTATTGAATGGCGGGGCAGGCTCGAGGGGCCAGATGGCCTACTCCTGCTCCTATTTCTTATGTTCTTATGTTCTTAAGGCACCATCAGGTACATCTCAAGACCATTCCTGTGAAGCAAACTCTTGCATTCCCCCATTCTGTTGCTGGTGTCTCTGTGTCCAAATGCAGGTACCCTGCTACCTCTCCTTCCCGCCCCCTTCCCCCTCCTTCTCTCCCTCTCTCTTCTCCCCCCTGTCCTTTTCTCATCCCTCCCCCTCTCCACCTCTATTCTTCCTGTTCCTTCCCCCCCCTCCCCCTTCTCGATATGGCCAGCAGGGAATATATGGCATTTCTCCTGTAGATCACATCATGCGTTACACCATTTGGAAATCATTTGAAATCATTTGTCTTCATCGTGATGTGTAGTCAAAACAAGTGCCTGCTGTGTAGGCCATTGGTGCTGGAGGGTTTAATACAAAAGGGAAAGGCCGTTGGGAGGTACAGTAAGCAGTGTATAGATTTAATTAGTGGATGGACTTGATTACCCTGCAGGTTAATGTGAAGCCATCCATAACTGGGGTAGCCGAACAGGGTAAAAAGACTCCGCAGGGCTTTGATGACCGTGGCAGAGGACGTGTCAGAACAGGGGATGGCAAAGGGGAATCGGGAGTATTCGTCAACCACGTTGAGGAAATACACATTCCGATCTGTCGAAGGAAGGGGGCCCTTGAAGTCGACACTCAGTCGTTCAAAAGGGCGAGTGGCCTTAATGAGGTGTGCCCTGTCAGGCCGGTAGAAGTGCGGCTTGCACTCTGCACAAACCTGGCAGCTTTGAGTTATCGACCTGACATCCTCTATGGAGTAGGGCAGATTCCGAGCCTTTACAAAATGGAAAAACCGAGTGATCCCCGGATGGCAGAGATCATTGTGGAGGGCTTGTAACCGGTCCTCCTGCACACTGGCACATGTTCCACGTGACAGGGCATCTGAGGGCTCATTGAGCTTCCCCGGACGGTACATGATATCATAGTTGTAGGTGGAGAGTTCGATTCTCCACCTCAAGATTTTATCATTCTTAATTTTTCCCTTTAACGTGTTGTTGAACATGAAGGCCACGGACCGCTGGTCCGTGAGCAGGGTAAACCGCTTGCCAGCCAAATAATGGCGCCAATGCCGTACGGCCTCCACAATGGCCTGAGCCTCTTTCTCCACAGAGGAGTGCCGAATTTCAGGGCCTTGGAGGGTGCGAGAGAAAAAGGCGACGGGCCTGCCCGCCTGGTTAAGTGTGGCGGCCAGGGCGAAATCAGATGCATCACTCTCCACCTGAAAGGGGATGGACTCATCGACAGCGTGCATCGTGGCTTTCGCGATGTCGGCTTTTATCCCTGCAAAGGCTAGGCGAGTCTCTGCTGTCAGGGGAAAAGAGGTAGATTTAATGAGCGGACCGGCTTTGTCCGCGTAATTGGGGACCCACTGTGCATAGTACGAGAAGAAGCCTAAGCATCTTCTCAGTGCTTTGATGCTAGTGGGTAGGGGAAGTTCAAGGAAGGGACGCATATGGTCTGGATCGGGGCCGATGACCCCGTTTTCCACCACGTATCCGAGGATTGCTAGGCGGTGCTTGCTGAATACGCACTTCTCCTTGTTATAAGTCAGGTTCAGGAGATTCGCAGTGCGTAAAAACTTCTGGAGGTTGGCGTCGTGGTCCTGCTGGCCATGGCCGCAGATAGTGACATTGTCCAGGTACGGGAAGGTAGCCCGTAGCCCGTTTTGGTCCACCATTCAGTCCATCTCACGCTGGAAGACCGAGACCCCATTAGTGACGCCGAAAGGGACTCTTAAAAAGTGGTAGAGACGGCCATCCGCCTCAAAGGCCGTGTATTTTCGGTCTTCTGGGCGAATGGGGAGCTGGTGGTAGGCTGACTTCAAGTCGATGGTGGAGAACACCCGGTACTGCGTAATCTGGTTGACCATGTCAGATATGCGTGGGAGAGGGTACGCATCCAGCTGCGTGTACCTATTAATGGTCTGACTATAGTCTATGACCATCCGGGGCTTGTCTCCAGTCTTAACCACCACGACTTGTGCTCTCCATGGGCTAGTGCTAGGTTGAATGACCCCTTCCCTGAGGAGCCGCTGAACCTCAGATCTAATAAGATCTGATCCTCAGCGCTGTAACGCCTGCTCTTAGTCGCGATGGGCTTGCAGCCTGGCACGAGATTTCCGAATAGGGAAGGCGGGGTAATTTTGAGTGTTGAGAGGCCGCATGTGGAGCGCGCTGGACAATTTGGAGGCTGCTGTTCTCCCACTGAAAGTGGAGGGAGTGGCCCATCGTACTGCAGGGTCACACTCTTCAGGTGGACCATAAAATCTAGCCCCAGGAGTACCGGAGCGCAAAGGTGCGGTAACACGAGGAGCCTGAAGTTCTCGTAGACTGTGCCCCGCACCGTTAATGTTACCACACAGCTCCCAAGAACAAGGACAGATCGGGACCTCGACGCCATGGAGATTGTCTGCCTGACAGTTTGCACACGGAGAGCGCACCGTTTCACTGTATCCGGATGGATGAAGCTCTCCATGCTCCCGCTGTCAAACAGGCAATGCGCCAGGCACCCGTTTACCTCTATGTCCATCATGGACTTGTCGAGTCTGTGAGGCTTGGCCTGGTCCAGGATGATTGACGCCACTGTTGGATCCCGAGTGTAACTGCAGGCAGCTGAGATAGCCGACGACGAGGACCCCTGCTGGTCTTCTGCGGCCGGTGTCGACCAAAATGGCTGCGCCCACGAATCGCACGTGGTCGATGATGTTGAAAACGGCGGCACCCGCAGGTCGCACGTGGCTTGCGTCGTCGTCGTAGGAAATGGCGGCGCCCGTGGATCGCACGCGGCTGAAGACATCGACGAGGCTGGAGACGAGGAGATGGATCCTGGGGAGTCACACGCAGCACTGCTGGGCTTGGAAGGGGTCTTTGCTCGGCACACTTTTGCATAGTGCCCTTTCTTTCCACAGGCGGAGCAAAGCACCGTCCTGGCCGGACATCTCTGGCGAGGGTGCTTCGCCAATCCGCAGAAATAGCACCGTGGGCCTCCAGGAGCTGCCGCAGCCGTCAGGTCTGAAGTTGAGAGCATTATCGCGCAGTTCCGAGGAGCCGCCGAGTACAGTTGAGGCGGTGGCTGTGCTTGCCACGCTGTTCCCACGTGGTCGGTGGGGTAGGTTTCGAGACTTCTGGAGGCCGTTTCCATTGCATCGGCCAATTCTACCGTCTTAGCCAGGTCCAGGTTACCCTGCTCTAGCAGCTGCAGGCGAATATAGGATGAACCGATTCCCGCCACGAACGCGTCCCGAATAAGATCGTTGGTGTATTGAGTAGCCGACACCTCCTTGCAGTTGCAGGCTCTGGCTAGCTGTTGAAGTTCGCGCAGGTACTGTCCCGTAGTTTCGCCGGGCTGCCGCCGTCGAGTGGCTAATAGGTGACGAGCATGAATTTCGTTCGGCTGTTTATTATACAGCTTCTTGAGTAATTCGATGGCGTCTTTGTAATTTTGGGAATCGCGAATTGTTGCATACACAGTGTCGCTCACCCTGGCGTGGAGGACCCGCAATCTGTTGGCATCGGACTGGACTGCTGTCGAGGCCTCAATGTAATCCTCGAAGCACTTCAACCAATGGTCGAAAGTATTTGACGCCCCAGCGGCACGCGGGTCCAAGGTTAGCCGGTCGGGTTTCAGCATCTGCTCCATTTTTTCCTCGAACAAAATTTTCGGTATTTTGTTGTGAATAAAATTGATGCACGATTGATTCACACGGGAGGCTAGGACGTACCTGGGAATAAAGGCTTTTATTCACAACAAGATTGGAGCACACTACTTAACAATACTACCCCAGACTAAGGGCTACTAGGAATTACATTGAGGGCTACGAGGATTACATTGAGGCCTCGACAGCAGTCCAGTGAGAAGGCGGAGCCAAACGGAGTGTACCACATAAACAATGATAACAGGTGGAACACCCCAACCCTAACCCCAACAGTAACAAGAGTAACATATGTACAAGTACCCATAGTGGTAACCATCTATGGTTCACCACAGTTATCTTGAACTTGGTTGAATGACTCTTACTCTTGATATGTGGGTTATATAAAAATTGAAGGTGTTTCCAGTAATAATTCTGAGTGTTCTGCAGTCGTTCTGCAATGCAGTCTCAAACTGTCTGAGTTTCCTGGTCTGACCATTGGAGCCATGTCTGTTCTCCCCAGGAGATCCTGTTTAAACGATCTAATCTGGCTCCTTTAATGGGACATGGTTCAATAGCTAACAGTGTGACTGCTCATTCTCTCTTTCTTTGTCCTGGGTGCTGTAGGACTCACGAATCGCGGGTTTGTTACGGTGCGGAAGGTCGTGTCTGCGTTGGCTCTCCGAGTGAGCATCATGACTTAGTGACATTCCTCTGCCCCGTACCCCTGCACACTGTTTCTGTTCACATAATCACCTGATGTTCTCCCAAACTCTCGATGAAGAGAGTGGCTCTGAAGGAGAGGAAGAGAAAGCTCTCGTATCGATGAGGCACCCTGGCCGGCAGCACGTTGCACGCTGCCTCAGTGTTTTACAGTTTCTGACGCACTTTCTGAAGTGCAGTCACTGTTATACAGTAGGAAACATGGCAGCCAATTTGTGCACAGCAAGAACCCACAGACAAAACTGGTAATAACAGACATTTTGCTTTTTTTATCCCGTTGTTTGAGGAATAAATATTGGTTAGAACATTAGGGATAATGCCCCTACTTTTCTATGAAATAGCGTCACAGGATCTTTTACGTTGACCTGTGTGGGTAGATTAACAAAGAACAAAGAACAATACAGCACAGGAACAGGCCCTTCGGCCCTCCAAGCCTGCGCCGCTCATGTGCCCAACTAGACCATTCGTTTGTATCCTTCTATTCCCAGCCTGTTCATGTGGTTATCTAGATAAGTCTTAAACAATCCCAGCGTGTCCGCCTCAATCACCTTGCTTGGGAGTGCATTCCACGCCCCCACCACCCTCAGTGTAAAATACGTCCCCCTGACATCTGTGTTGAACCTTGCCCCCCTCACCTTGAACCTGTGACTCCTTGTGTTCGTCACCTCCGACCTGGGAAAAAACTTCCCACTGTTCACCCTATCTATGCCCTTCATAATTTTATACACCTCTATTAGGTCGCCCCTCATCCTCCGTCTTTCCAGGGAGAACAACCCCAGTTTACCCAATCTCTCCTCATAGCTAAGACCCTCCATACCAGGCAACATCCTGGTAAACCTCCTCTGCACTCTCTCTAAAGCCTCCACGTCCTTCTGGCAGTGTGACGACCAGAACTGGGCACAGTATTCCAAATGTGGCCTAACCAACATTCTATACAACTGCAACATCATATGCCAACTTTTATATTCTATGCCCCGTCCAATAAAGGCAAGCATGCCATATGCCTTCTTCACCACCCTCTCCACCTGTGCTGCCAGTTCTCAGTTTTAACATGCTGTCTGAAAGATTTTGATTTGATTTATTATTGTCACATGTGTATTAACATACAGTAAAAAGTATTGTTTCTTGCGCGCTATACAGACAAAGCATACCGTACATAGAGTACATAAGGGAGAAAGAAAGGAGAGAGTGCAGAATGTAGTGTTACAGTCATAGCTAGCGTGTAGAGAAAGATCAACTTAATGCGAGGTAGGTCCATTCAAAAGTCTGATGGCAGCAGGGAAGAAGCTGTTCTTGAGTCGGTTGGTCCGTGACCTCAGACTTTTGTATCTTTTTTCCAATGGAAGAAGGTGGAAGAGAGAATGTCCGGGGTGTGTGGGGTTCTTTAATTATGCTGGCTGCTTTGCCAAGGCAGCGGGAAGTGTAGACAGAGTCAATGAGTGGGAGGCTGGTTTGCGTGATGGATTGGGCTACATTCACAACCTTTTGTAGTTCCTTGCGGTCTTGGGCAGAGCAGGAGCCATACCAAACTGTGATACAACCAGAAAGAATGCTTTCTATGGTGCATCTGTAAAAGTTGGTGAGAGTCACCGCACCAGTTCCCCAGATTCTCTATCTCATTCCTGTTCTCTCTCTCGTCATTGTTTGAGATCCGACCCACTACGGTGGTGTCATCAGCAAACTTGAAAATTGAATTGGAGGGAAATTTGGCCACACAGTCATAGGTGTATAAGGAGTATAGTAGGGGGCTGAGGACACAGACTTGTGGGGCATCGGTGTTGAGGATGATCGTGGAGGAGGTGTTGTTGCCTATCCTTACTGATTGTGGTCTGTGAGTTAGGAAGTTCAGGATCCAGTCGCAGAGAGAGGAGTCGAAGCCCAGGCTACGGAATTTGGAGATGGGTTTCGTGGGAATAATGGTGTTGAAGGCTGAGCTGTAGTCAATAAATAGGAGTCTGACATAGGTGTCCTTGTTATCTAGGTGTTCCAGGATTGAGTGCAGGGCCAGGGAGATGGCATCAGCTGTGGACCTGTTGCGGCAGTCGGCAAACTGTAGTGGATCCAGGTAGTCCCGGAGGCTGGAATTGATTTGTGCCATGACTAACCTTTCAAATCAATTCATAATGATGGATGTCAGAGCCACCGGACGATAGTCATTGGGGCACAATGCCTAGTTTTTCTTAGGTCGTCTTCTTGAAGCAGACAGGGACCTCAGATTGGTGCAAGGTGAGGTTGAAGATGTCTGTGAATACCTCCGCCAGCTGATCTGCGCAGGATCTGAGTGCTCGTCTGGGTACCCCATCCGGGCCTGTAGCTTTCCCTTCGAGAAAGCTGCTCTGACATCTGCAGTGGTGACCCCAGATACAGGTTCATCCAGCTCTTCCAGGGTGGAGGGCATGCTCTCACTGACCTTTTGCTCAAAACGGGCGTAGAATAAATTGAACTCATCAGGGACGGGTGCGTTGGAGCCGGCGATTTTACATGCCTTCATCTTGTAGCCTGTTATGTCTTGCAGACCTTGCCATAGTCGGTGGGAGTCCGTGTGGCTAGCCTGGAACTCTAGCTTGGTCTGGTATTGCCTTTTGGCATCTTCGATGGATCTCCTTAGATCGTATCTGGCTTTCTTGTATAGGTCAGGGTCGCCTGATTTGAACACCTCAGACCTGGACTTCAGCAAGCAGTGGATATCCCTGTTCATCCATGGTTTCCAGTTGGGGAACACACGGATTTGCTAATTTGGCACACAGTCTTCTACACACTTACTAATGAAGTCAGTTACTGTAGTGGCGTACTCGTTCAGGCTGGTCGCAGAGTTTTTAAATACTGACCAGTCCACTGACTCCAAGGTGGCACCTCCCCACAATGCAGCACTCTCTCGGTACGGCGCAGGTGGTGTGTCGGACTGCGCCTTGTGCTCAGGTCCCTGGTGTGAGATTTGAACTCACAACAGTGTGACTTTGGGGCGAGGAACGCTGCTCACTGAGCCACAGCGGACACCCAGGAGATCCGAGCTGGAAGCTTTGCTGTTACAGATGAAGGAGATTTGTGCGGAGGGAGCGGAGAGTGATCCATGTGTATGAGATGAAAACCCACCTCACAACTTCAGAGACAGGACTGGTTAATACCAGTCAGACTTCACTGGGTTTGATCGAATGGAGTTTGGAGTCGGTTAGTGAACAAGTCTGGCATGACCACTGATCCACATTTGAGCTGAAATATTTCTCCCTGTGTTGGTGCGTTGTGTTACCTGAACCTGGGTTTATAGCAGCGATTCAAGAAGGTAGCTCACCATCACCTTCTCAAGGGCAACTAGGGATGGGCAATAAATGCTGGCCAGCCAGCGACGCCCATTTCCCACCAATGAATAACCCTTTAATACACTTGAGAACTCGAATGATGTGTGATATTTCAAACCCCTTGATCCAAGATTAACAAACCTTTCTTAAATCTGCAGGAATATCAGTGCAGGAAGCTCCTTTGTGACAGTCGCCTTGCATTGTTGTGAAGTAAGATTAGCTTTCTAAACCAGATTCCTGGGAAGACCAAAACCATGGAGGAAAAGGTCACTTGTTCCTCTTTTGGAGAAAATAAAATTGAACAGTGAAGTCAGCTGGTTCTTCGAACAACTTTAGAAAATGGCAATAAAACCGTCAACATGCTCTTCCTCTTCCCCTCATTACACCCCCCCCCCCCCCCCCACACTCACACTCACGCTCGCCCACTGCGCTCACACGCCCTCTCCCCCCCCCGCCTTCCTCGCTTCCCCATCCCTCTCTCCCCCATCACTAACTCCGGGAGTTGAAGGCATTGGCACCAATGGCTAAGCGATTCTAATTGGGGATGCCCGAGAGGCCAGAATTGGAGGGGTGAAGAGATCTTGGAGGAATGTCGGGGCTGGAGGAGGTTACAGAGGTAGGGAGGGCTGTAGGGGCTGGAGGAGGTTATAGAGATAGGGAGGGGCGTAGGGGCTGCAGGAGGTTACAGAGATAGGGAGGGCTGTAGGGGCTGGAGGAGGTTACAGAGATAGGGAGGGCTGTAGGGGCTGGAGGAGGTTACAGAGATAAGGAGGGCTGTAGGGGCTGGAGGAGGTTACAGAGATAGGGAGGGGTGTAGGGGCTGCAGGAGGTTACAGAGATAGGGAGGGCTGTAGGGGCTGGAGGAGGTTACAGAGATAGGGAGGGCTGTAGGGGCTGGAGGAGGTTACAGAGATAGGGAGGGGGTGTAGGGGCTGGAGGAGGTTACAGAGATAGGGAGGGCTGTAGGGGCTGGAGGAGGTTACAGAGATAGGGAGGGTTGAGATCATGGAGTGATTTGAAAACCAGGATAAGAATTTATAAAAACTCAAAAGTGGAAAGTTATCATCTGGAATTGGTGGTTGTTTGACTGAATCAAGTGGACAGAATTTGGAGACTGGCACAAATAGAATTGATTTATGGGGAATATAGATCTGTCACATCATTCTCTCCAGTAACATCTCTCCACAATGAAGAACTAAAAATACCTCCACTGTAATTAGAAACTGTATCAAAATGATACAATTGCAGGAATGATATACTAGCGCCGAATATTTTGAACAAATATTACATGAACACTCAGTATATGTTTTGAGTAAAAGTGTCTGTCCATTGGTGATGTGTTGCATTTGGAAAGGAAACATGCCTGTGTTTTCTGGTGTTTAGTACAGGACGGAGAACTTGCTTCAGTTTAGAGAAGGATGGAGTAGCCAAAGTTCTGTTGCTTGCGAGGCCTGAGTTTTTCTCCTGTGTTTACTAGCTGCGTGTGTGCAGGGGGAGGGGGGAGAATTGAATGACTATTAGACGCTTTCAGCAGATGAGTTTTTGTTTTTGAATTTGATCCCTGTCTAATCCAGGGCATTGCAGAAATGAGCTTGGAATCTTCAGCAAACAATCGTGCTGCAGTATTCCTGTAATCTGATGACCCAACTTAATTTGATCATTCTGCCTCGGAATGATGACATGTGGCCTAGATAAGGCCACAATGTGACCAAATTGCAACAAAGCTGAACTGCATTGAATTAAGAGTGCAGTTAGTCTGACGTAATGGTTTTCGTAACCATGTTGTAAGTGTATCCGGATCATCGGGCCTGGCGCAATTATCAAACTAATTTTATAACCTTTCGTGCAGTCATAGAGTCATAGAGTCAGAGAGGTTTACAGCATAGAAACAGGCCCTTCGGCCCAACTTGTCCATGCCGCCCTTTTTTTTAAACCCCTAAGCTAATCCCAATTGCCCGCATTTGGCCCATGTCCCTCGATACCCATCGTACCCATGTAACTGTCTAAATGCTTTTTAAAAGACAAAATTGTACCCGTCTCTACTACTACCTCTGGCAACTTGTTCCGGACATTCAGCATTCTCTGTGTGAAATAATTGCCCGTCTGGACACTTTTGTATCTCTCCCCTCTCACCTTAAACCTACGCCCTCTAGTTTTAGACTACCCTACCTTTGGGAAAAGATATTGACTATCTAGCCCCTCATTATTTTATAGACCTCTATAAGATCACCCCTCAGCCTTCTACGCTCGATAGAAAAAAGTTCCAGTCTATCCAGCCTCTCCTTATAACTCAAGGCATCAAGACCTGGTAGCATCCTAGTAAATCTTTTCTGCACTCTTTCTAGTTTAATAATATCCTTTCTATAGTAGGATGACCAGAACTGTATACAGTATTCCAAGTGTGGCCTTACCAATGTCTTGTACAACTTCAACAAGACGTCCCAACTCCTGTATTCAATGTTCTGACCTATGAAACCAAGAATGCTGAATGCCTTCTTCACCACGCTGTCCACCTGTGACTCCACTTTCAAGGAGCTATGAACATATATCCCTCAATCTCTTTGTTCTGTAACCCTCCCCAACGCCCTACCATTAACTGAGTAAGTCCTGCCCTGGTTCAATCTACCAAAATGCATCACCTCGCATTTATCTAAATTAAACTCCATCTGCCATTTGTCAGCCCACTGGCCCAATTGATCCTGTTGCAATCGGAGATAACTTTCTTCACTGTCCACTGTGCCACCAATCTTGATGTCATCTGCAAGCTTACTAACCATGCCCCCTATATTCTCATCCAAATCATTAATATAAATGACAAATAACAATGGACCCAGCACTGATCCCTGAGGCACACCGGTGGTCACAGGCCTCCAGTTTGAAAAACAATCCTCTACAACCACCCCAGAAGCCAATTTTGTATCCATTTAGCTACCTCACCCGGGATACCGTGAGATTTAACCTTATGCAACAACCTACCATGATGTATCTTGTCAAAGGCCTTGCTAAAGTCCATGTAGTCAACATCAACTGCACTGCCCTCATCTACCTTCTTGGTTACCCCTTCAAAAAGCTCTATCAAATCAGTGCTTTGAGAGTAAATGTCTGACTAAACTTGGCTTATCAAAAGACATGTCAAACTGCTGTATCTTTGGGGATGAATTTGAGACTGATGTGTCTGATAGTGGGGTCAGCCTGGCCCCATAACCAGCAGTGAATCTGCACAGTCTTCACCCTCTCTGTAGTAAACGCTAATTCTGGTGCCTGTAAGCAAGGATCAAAGGTTGAAAGTTTCTCTCTGCCTGTCCACCAAGTTTGAAAAGTTAAAAACCAGTCACTTCCCCAAAGTTCCAGCTCAATTTCTTCACAAGTGGATGAGCCGACTCCAAGAACCAGATGTTGAAGGAGTATCTGTGAGATACCTCGCCAGCTGTGACTCAGTAGGCAACACACTCGCCTGTGGGTCACAAGGTTCAAGGCCCACTTTCTATACTTCAAAACACCGAGGGGCTACCACTGTCTTTCGGAGGAGTCTTCAAGGGACCTCCTCAGATGGATGGCGGCACAGTGGTTAGCACCGGCTTTCCCCGCCTTACTCTCTGACATTTGAGAAGGGAAAATGAATGGTCCACGAGCTTGGCCCAGCAGTCACACAGCCTTTTGAAAACAACGGGTAAATATGTGGGGGTAGGACCTGGGTGGGATTGTGGTCGGTGCAGACTCGATGGGCCGAATGGCCTCCTTCTGCACTGTAGGTTTTCTATGATTTCTATGATTCTATGAAAGTCAGCAGTTCAGCTGGCGAGCTACACTCCGCTGTTCCCTACCTGGGCTGACACTTTGATAAAAAGGAATCGGAAATTTCCTCCCAATAACTTTGTAAGCAGTGTTATTGCTGCCAAAGCGTTACCAAACAGGTGACTATTTCTGTGTCCCTTTAATGCAAATCTCACAATTCTCCCTGCAAGTGAAGCAAAATCCCTTTATTTCCGGATTTTCCACAATTTGAGTCTTCATTGTGACAGGATATCTGAATTGTAGCTCATGGCTGTTGTGAAACCTCCTCCTCACTCACTGCAGAGCCTGAATAGGTAGTGATCCCCTCTGGAAATAATCCAACTAAAATTCAAGAAGCTTTGCAATAAATCTAAATGTCTCGAGCTTTCAGTTAGGACAGAGAGGGATTTGTGTGATATCTCAGCTGCATAGCGTGTGTTGTACCAACAGAAAGATGCAAATGACACCAATATAGAAACAAAAAGGTTGGAAGCAATGAGAAGTGTCTTTCTCTCATCTGCTTTGGTAACTTGGTCCATATGCACCGGTTCACAAAGATCTGATTGAGTTTCCCACATGTTGACTACATAAAATGAGCAGATCAAGGAGAAGGAGAGAATAATGATAGCCCAAGTTGGGTAAGACGCTAGCCTTTTTGCATTTCTAACCTGCTGTTAAACCTTCTCCTCAATTACTACAGTCCTTTAACTTGCCTTTTGAGCAGAAGGCTAACCATGTACTTTACTTGTGTATCCATGTAATTTCGATAGACTTTCAGAAGTTCTATTGCTCTGCAATGGTTAGCCCACGCGCCTGTGGTCTGGCCACAGACAGAGACAGTAATTAATGCTGTCGGAGTACAGGGAGGGCTGCTTGCTAAAGATCTGCTGTTTTCACACAATTAACTCTGGCCAGAGTCCCTCCAGCCCAGCGTCAATTTGCTGCTACTCAAACTTTTCTGCTCTTGTCACTAATTCACTGTAGGATTGCAGGATGTTCCGGAACTGACAGGTCACTGTCCTCGTGCTCATGTTGCTCCAACACTGCTTTCCCGCTTGTTTGCTGGAGGTTGAATAGACTCTGCTTCAACAATGTCTTGTCACCCCCACGTTCCACCCACATATCGCACAGCTCCCTCTCCATCCCCCCTCCCATTTGTTTCCGTATTGAAGCCCTGTGTCTGTAGCCTGCCAAAGCTCCTGTCTGTGTACACCAACCAACCTGGCTCACGTTTAACAAGATCATTTGTTTTATTCACTTGAATCCTCAACATTTTACAGCATGGGGAGAAGGCCATTCAGCCCATCCTGCTGGCTGACACGTAGCCATTCAGCTTAGTGCTGCTTTCCAGTTTTTGGGCCACGGTTTTGCACTGCCATCTCTTAATGTCTTCAGACCTCCAGCCGCAGCTTCCCAAAGCAGCTTCCATGTCCCAGTGCGTTGTTGGGTTGCTGCTTCCTGTGCTGTATGCTGCTTAGATAGTGGTGTTGTAGTAGTTATCAAGGATTTGATAACATTATGGAATGATGTATATATTTGCAGTAGAGGATAGAGTTACGGGGAGGATTCCATGGCACATCCTTATGTGTTGCTGCCAAGCTCCATATTTGAATCATAGAACTGTAGAATCCCAAAGTGGTGGAAGGAGGCCATTTGACCCATCGAGTCTGCACCGACTCTCTGACAGAGCATCTTACTCAAGCCCAACCCTGCCCTATCTCCACAATCCCACACATTTACCCCGCTAATCCCACTAAGGGACAATTTAGCATGGCCTATCCACCGAACCCGCACATCTTTGGACTGTGGGAAGAAATCGGAGGATATGGAGGAAACCCACGCAGACACAGAGAGAACATGCAAACTCCACACAGACAGTGACCCGACTAAATGGCTTTCTGGACCACTTTGATGTGCAGTTAAGAGTCAAAACCATCGGTGGCAATACCAGGCTTGGGCTGCACGTAACATTCGCAAAAGCCAGGCAATGATCATCTCCAACGAGAGACTAGTCACCTCCCCTTGACTGTTAATGGCATTACCATTGCTAAATTCTCCCCCAACTAACAACATCCTGGGGGTTCCCATTGACCAGGAACTGAACTGGGCTAGCCATATAAATACTGTGGCTGCGAGAGCAGGTCACAGGCTGGGAATCCTACAGAAAGTAACTGGCCTCCTGACTCCCCAAAGCTTGTCCACTATCTACAAGAACAGGAGTGTGAAGGCGTACTCACTTGCCTCAAGGACAACACTCAAGAAGCTCAACACCAACCAGGACAAAGCAGTCCACTTGATTGGCACATACCCTATAAACATTCACTCCCTCCACCACCAATGCACAGTGGCAGCCGTGTGCACCACCTACAAGCTACACTGCAAGAATTCACCAAGATTCCTTAAGCAGCACCTTCCAAACCCATGACTGCCACCATCTAGAAGAACAAGGGCAATAGATACCTGGGAACACCACCACCTGGAAGTTCCCCTCCAAGTCACTCACCGTCCTGACTTGGAAATATATCGCCGTTCCTTCACTGTCACTGGGTCAAAATCCTGGAACTCCCTCCCTAACCGCACTGTGGGTGTACCTACACCACATGGACTGCAGTGGTTCAAGAAGGCAGCTCACCTCCACCTTCTAAAGCGCAATTAGGGATGACAATCAATGCTGACCTAGCCAGCGACACCCACATCCCGTGAAGAAAGAAAAACACACCCATTAAAAAGTGGATGTCGTCTGTATCGACTTTAGTAAAGCGTTTGACAAAGTCCCTCATGGTAGGCTGGTGAAAAAGGTTGGATCTCATGGGATAAAGGGGGAGGTGGCTAGATGGGTGGAGAACTGGCTTGGTCACAGAAGACAGAGGGTGGTAGTGGAAGGGTCTTTTTCCGGCTGGATGCCTGTGACTAGTGGTGTTCCGCAGGGCTCTGTATTGGGACCTCTGCTGTTTGTGATTTATATAAACGATCTGGAAGAAGGTGTAACTGGGGTGATCAGTAAGTTTGCGGACGACACAAAATTGGGTGGACTTGCAGATAGTGAGGAGCATTGTCAGAGGCTGCAGAAGGATATAGATAGGCTGGAAATTTGGGCAAAGAAATGGCAGATGGAGTTCAATCCAGATGAATGCAAAGTGATGCATTTTGGTAGAACTAACGTAGGGGGGAGCTATACGACAAATGGCAGAACCATAAAGGGTGTAGATACGCAGAGGGACCTGGGTGTGCAAGTCCATAGATCCTTGAAGGTGACGTCACAGGTGGAGAAGGTGGTGAAGAAGGCATATGGCATGCTTGCCTTTATAGGACAGGGCATAGAGTATAAAAGTTGGGGTCTGATGTTGCAGATGTATCGAACGTTGGTTCGGCCGCATTTGGAATACTGCGTCCAGTTCTGGTCGCCACACTACCAGAAGGACGTGGAGGCTTTGGAGAAAGTACAGAGGAGGTTTACCAGGATGTTGCCTGGTATGGAGGGGCTTAGTTATGAGGAGAGATTGGGTAAACTGGGGTTGTTCTCACTGGAAAGACGGAGGATGAGGGGAGACATAATAGAGGTGTATAAAATTATGAAAGGCATAGATAGGGTGAACGGTGGGAATCTTTTCCCCAGGTCGGTGGTGACGTTCACGAGGGGTCATAGGTTCAAGGTGAAGGGGGGGAGGTTTAACACAGATATCAGAAGGACATATTTTACACAGAGGGTGGTGGGGGCCTGGAATGCGCTGCCAGGCAAGGTGGTGGAGGCGGACACACTGGGAACGTTTAAGACTTATCTAGACAGTCATATGAACGGAGTGGGAATGGAGGGATACAAAAGAATGGTCTAGTTTGGACCAGGGAGCAGCACGGGCTTGGAGGGCCGAAGGGCCTGTCCCTGTGCTGTATTGTTCTTTGTTCTTTGTTCTTTATTTATTAGTCACAAGTCGGCTTACATTAACACTGCAATGAAGTTACTGTGAAAATATTTAAAGGGCTGATTTTGTGAATTTTTGATTGATAGACAGGTCCTGTTACTGTGGGTGTGTAGTCAGGGTGACTTGATGGAAAGTTTATACCAATGGCATTAATGAAAAAATGTTCGCCCAGAGGATCCAGACTGCTTCAGAAAAACAAAATCTCCATACTGAGAATAGCCAATCCAGAACAATGTTGGGTTTCACACGGTTAACACACACGCTGATAGTTAGCCATGCCCTCATTTCTAATCGGCAGTTCACCAATCTACTGGACCAAATTTCTAATCTTTAATGACTCTTTGATGTTTTAGTCAGCTCTGGAAACTGGTTTGTTTCATGAACTATGATTTTTTAATATCCATCCCCAACTGGGCAATGACTTCAGACTTGGCAACATGGTGGAGTTTTAAAGTGAGATTGATGGGTAGGGTGGGGAGTGGGGGGGGGGATGGGGGGGTGATTGGGGGGAGGACTGTGCTGCTTCCTCCAATTGGGCGAGACTGCATTGGCAGCTAAGTAGTGAGGGGCAGCTATTCATCGACAGCTGTTTCTGCAGATGTGAGCCTCAACCCTATTAAACCAAAAACAAACGTTGGTTAAGGTCTCGGCTGGAGATTTGGAGCCAATTCTGAGTGGGGGGTGGGGGGGGCGGGAGGGGGAGGGGGGGGGGGAGATGGGGGGTGGGTGTGGTTGTCAAGGTGTTGAAGGCAGCGCTGGCGAGATTTACCCAGCATCGTGCCAGGGACTTCAGTGACGGGGAGAGAGTGGAGAAGCTGGGATTGTTCTCCTTAGAGGGCGGAAGGGTTAAGGGGAGACTGAATAAAGTTGTTCAAAAGTGTAAATGAAAAGAAACTGTATCCACTGGCAGCAGGGTCAGTGATTTCAGAGAATTGTCACACAAACCAGAGAAGCAGCAAGTTCTGATCTGGAATGTGTTCCCTCAAAACAGATTCATTCGTAACTTTCCAAAGGGAAATTTGATAAATTCTGGCGATGTTTACAGGACTGAGGCATGTGATTGGTTAGATAACTGTACCAAAAAGCTGGCACGAACACTATTGGTTGAATGGCCTCCTTCTGTGCTGTGTCATGACATGATTAGAACCAGACCTTCAGACATGGTGAGAAAGGCAGTAATTTGTGTGGTTTATTGAATGTTTTCATTCTCCCATTCTCGCTGAAGCTTGCTGTTTCCTATTTCTTGAGATTAGTTTTCCTGACAAAGTACAAATCATATTATAAATTGCAGAACTTCCCTGACTGCACTTTCTTCAGGAGCTGTGTCTGACATGCATGATTGGGGCCTAAGCATTGACAAATAAATTTCTCATGTTCAACGAACAGTATGGTATATGCCAGGTATTTTGTTTGGCCCCTGGTTGGTCTTAAGTCTGGGCATCTACTAATGAGGTTGGGAGGATACTGGGGCATAGCTTCACAGGAGTAAAAGGATGTTGGCATATATTGTGTCTAAGGTGTAGGTTCCTGGCCAAATGGAATGGAAGAGGATACTGGTCCAGTCTACTATTTGCTCAGTTCAGCTGCTGCAGAGCAATTGTAAATAAAAATCTACCCAGGATTGGCCTGGGTAAGGTGCTCTTTCAGAGAGTTGGTGCAGACTGAATGGCCTCCTTCTGTGCCATAGGGGTTCTATGGATTGACTGTGTCAGCAATCTGTTATGTTCACTGAAATATGCTCTAACAGTCCTGTGTAATAGAATGAGCAAATGTGATTGCCAATGAATGGGTTGATAAGAATCGTGCTTCCTTTGGCTGGTTCCAGTAAGTAGATAATTTGAACAAATGGATAAACAACTTCAACAGAGGGAGTCCAAGTATTCACTTCGACTTGATTCCTGGTCTGAGTGGAGGCTGCTGGGATGTTCTTTGTGACCAGCACCTTCTCCTCTGGGTCAAAAAGTTACAGATTTAGGCCCCATTCCAGAGACTGAAATGCACAACCCCTGGCTGAAACTCTGAGCGCAGAACTGAGGGAGTGCTGCACTGTCAGAGGTGTCGTCTTTTGTGTGAGATCCTTAAAATGGTGCCCCTTTTCTGGCCCAGGTGGATGTACCTGAGAAAAGATCATAGCTGGAATCTTACCACTGTTCACGCCGGTGGGATTTTCCATTCACGCCGGTGGGATTTTCCATTCACGCCGGTGGGATTTTCCATTCACGCCGGTGGGATTTTCCATTCACGCTGGTGGGATTTTCCACTCCTGTCGCATTGAACGGAGATTTAGCCGAGCGCCAAATTCTCTGACCTCGCTGCAACGGAAGTGTGGCATGAACAGGAGGTAAGATCACTCCCTATGTTTTTCTTGAACGAGTGTATTCTCCCCCGTGTCCCGGCCAATATTCATCCCTCAAGCTGAAACAGAACTTTGTTGATCTCTCTGCTGTTTGTTGGAAGTTGCAGTGCACAAGTTTCCTGACAATATCTTTCCTGTAAACCCAGTGGTTTATTGAGAAGACTCCAGTGTGTCTGATTGAATTTGTACCTCCGACTCTGGATGCTATAATTTGTTCAGTCTGTTGACATTCCATCATAAGATTCATAAGATATAGGAGCAGAATTAGGCTATTCAGCCCATCAAGTCTGCTCCGCCATTCGATCCTGGCTGATATGCTCCTCATCCCCATTTTCCTGCCTTCTCCCATAACCCTTCAACCCATTACCAATTAAAAATCTGTCTAACTCCTTCTTAAAGTTACTCACTGTCCCAACATCCACCGCACTTTCGGGTAACGAATTCCACAGATTCACAACCCGTTTTGGAAGTAGTTTCTCTGCAACCCTGTTTTAAATTTGCTACCCCTTATCCTAAGACTATGATCTCCCATCCTAGAATGCCCCACCAGCGGAAGCATCCGCTCCACGGATACTTTATCCTTACCTTTTATCTTGTATACCTCAATTTGATCTCCCCTCATTCTTCTCAATTCCAGAGAGTTTCGGCCTAAACTGTTCAATCTCTCTTCATACGACAAACCCCTCATCTCTGGAATCAATCTAGTGAACCTCCTCTGAACTGCCTCCAATGCCACTGCATCTTTCCTCAAATAAGGGGACCAAAACTGTGCACAATACTCCAGGTGCGGCCTCATCAATGCCTTGTATATTTGCAGCAATACTTCCTTATTTTTATATTCTATTCCTTTAACTATAAATGCCAACATAGAACATAGAACAGTACAGGACAGAACAGGCCCTTCGGCCCACGATGTTGTGCTGAGCTTTACCTGAAACCAAGATCAAGCTATCCCACTCCCTATCATCCTGGTGTGCTCCGTGTGCCTATCCAATAACCACTTAAATGTTCCTAAAGTGTCTGACTCCACTATCACTGCAGGCAGTCCATTCCACACCCCAACCACTCTCTGCGTAAAGAACCTACCGCTGATATCCTTCCTATATCTCCCTAAGGACCTTTTCCATCAATTTACCAACCACCGAAGTAAGACTAACCGGTCTATAATTACCAGGGTCATTTCTATTCCCTTTCTTAAACAGAGGAACAACATTCGCCACTCTCCAGTCCTCTGGCACCATCCCCATGGACAGTAAGGACCCAAAGATCAAAGCCAAAGGCTCTGCAATCTCATCCCTTGCCTCCCAAAGAATCCTAGGATACATTTCATCAGGCCCAGAGGACTTATCGACCTTCAGTTTATTCAAAACTGCCAGTACATCCTCCCTCCGAACATCTATTTCCTCCAGCCTATTAGCCTGTAACCCCTTCTCTTCCTCAGAAACATGGCCCCTCTCCTTGGTGAACACTGAAGAAATGTATTCATTCATCACCTCGCCTATCTCTACTGACTCCATACACAAGTTCCCACTACTGTCCTTGACCGGCCCTAACCTCACCCTGGTCATTCTTTTATTCCTCACATAAGAGTAAAATGCCTTGGGGTTTTCCTTGATCCGACCCGCCAAGGACTTCTCATGTCCCCTCCTAGCTCTCCTAAGCCCCTTTTTCAGCTCATTCCTTGCTAACTTGTAACCCTCAATCAAGCCATCTGAACCTTGTTTCCTCATCCCTACATAAACTTCCCTCTTCCTTTTCACAAGACATTCCACCTCTTTCATGAATCATGGTTCCCTCACTCGGCCATTTCCTCCCTGCCTGACGAGGACACCCAGTATTTGTTCCTTGAAAAAGTTCCACTTTTCATTAGTGCCTTTCCCTGACAGTTTCTGTTCCCATCTTATGCCCCCTAATTCTTGCCTAATCGCATCATAATTACCTCTCCTCCAATTATAAACCTTGCCCTGCCGTACGGCCCTATCCCTCTCCATTGCAATAACAAAAGACACCGAATTGTGGTCACTATCTCCAAAGTGCTCTCCCACAACCAAATCTAACACTTGGCCCGGTTCTTTTCCCAGTACCAAATCCGATGTGGCCTCACCTCTTGTCGGCCTATCCACATATTGTGTCAGGAAACCCTTCTGCACACACTGCACAAAAACTGCCCCATCCGAACTATTTGACCTACAAAGGTTCCAATCAATATTTGGAAAGTTAAAGTCCCCCATGACAACTACCCTGTGACCCCCAAACATATCCACAATCTGCTTAGCAATTTCTTCCTCCACATCTCTATTACTATTTGGGGGCCTATAGTAAACTCCTAACAACGTGACCGCTCCTTTCCATTCACTTTCTTTATTATCTGCTGAGGACTATCTGGTTTTTGGCTCTAAGAGCTGACGGCCCTGCAGTTCCCCTTCTCTGATGCGATGACACCAAATGAAGGGTCTCGGAAAATGAAGCATTCTGAAATAAATTACATTCCTGTGTAAGTGGAGTCTTCAACCTCTCTTTAAGGTTGTTATTTGGGAGTGAGAACAGAAACCTAGCTTTGTTTTGTTATTCTGGCTGGGTTCTGGGTATTGAGTAATCTGTCCTATATATAGTGCTAAATAAGTCAGTGTGTAGTTTGTAGTGGAATCTCAGTGCTTCACTATAACAGTTGGGACCTCCTGAATGGAAAAACAGTAATTGGCCAGTAATTGACATGACATGAACATTGCATGTTTAGTGCACACCAATACCAGGCTCTCTCTGAAGCCAAGAGAAAGATGCTGCTCTACACAGTCCAGCTTTCTTTCCGAGTGCGATTCTGACAATGGGTTCTGTTTGCAATCAAACACAGCATGGTGGTAGAGTGGTTAGCACTGCTGCCTCACAGCACCAGGAGTCACTGTTTGTGTGGAGTTTGCACGTTCTCCCCGTGTCTACCTGGGTTTCCTCCGGGTGCTCCGGTTTCCTCCCACATTCTAAAGACGCGCGGGTTAGGTTGATTGGCCGTGCTAAATTGCCCATAGTGGCCCGGGATGTGTAGGTTAGAGGAATTAGCAGGGGAAATGTGTGGGGTTGTGGGATAGGACCTGGGGTGGGATAGTTGTCGGTGCAGACTCGATGGGCCGAGTGGCTTCCTCCTACATGTAGGATTTCTATGATTCTATGAAAGCTGCTCTTGCACTATAATTGCTGTTTGCCTTTTGAACTCTCCAAGTGGCTCTGACCCCTCTGCTTCTTATAGAAATCATAGAAATCATAGAATCCTACAGTACAGAAAGAGGCCATTCGGCCCATCGAATCTGCACCGACCACAATCCCACCCAGGCCCTACCCCCATATCCCGACATATTTACCCACTAACCCCTCTAACCTACGCATCTCAGGACACTAAGGGCAATTTTTAGCATGGCCAATCAACCTAACCCGCACATCTTTGGAGTGTGGGAGGAAACCGGAGCACCTGGAGGAAACCCACGCAGACACGGGGAGAATGTGCAAACTCCACACAGACAGTGACCCAAGCCGGGAATCGATCCCAGGTCCCTGGAGCTGTGAAGCAGCAGTGCTAACCACTGTGCTACCGTGCCGCCCTATACTCTTAATGTTGCACGAGGAACAGCAGCACCTGGTGATATGAGCGGGGGATCAGTGTGGGAATGCAGAGGGTTACAAGGAGGGGAAGGAAAGATAACAAACGAGTTAGGCACTTGACGGCCTTCTTCAAATAAGTGCCAACTTGTGCATGCCCCCTTGACCCGGCGAGTTTTCCCGCTGGCGTCACTGAGAATTGGGTATGGGGAGAATATTCCAGATCAGCCTTCAACTGCATCCCAATAACAGGATGCACGGTGGCACAGTGGCTAGCACTGCTGCTTTACAGCGCCAGGGACCCAGGTTCGATTCCCAGCCTTGGGTCACTGTCTGTGCAGAGTCTGCACATTCTCCCCATGTCTGTGTGGGTTTTCTCCGGTTTCCTCCCACTGTCTGAAAGATGTACTGCTTAGGGTGCATTGGCCATGCTAAATTCTCCCTCACTCTACCCGAACAGGTGCTGGAGTGTGACGACTAGGGGATTTCCACAGTAACTTCATTTTAGTGTTAATGTAAGCTGACTTGTGACACTAATAAATAAACTTTAAACTTAAACAAATCATTTCCATGCCAGTCTTCAGTGGGATTTCCAATCCGACAAGGCAGGCGACATCGGAAGATACTGTGGGAAATTCACATCGACCTAAAACCATCCTCCACTGAACCGGTCGGCACAGGAGAATTCCACCCGTTAACTCTTCTCTCTTCACGGTGGTTGCCTTAGCCGCTAGTTATTTTTCCAGTACATTCTATCCGTGTTTTACACTGTAACTGCTTCGTTCCGTCCTGCTCCACATGCACAGAGCTGCCAAGCTGTAGACTTGCTCCTGGTTGCAGTAATGGTTCTGGCATGGAAAAAAAACATTAAAAACATCATCATTTTTAAAAAACTCTGTTAAGGTCAGCTTTGGGTCAGATGGCCGATCATTGAAATCAAGTGGATAATGAGTGAGGTTTGTTGCTGCTGCCTTGCCCTATGAACACTTTGTTGGGAAATTGGGCAGATGGATAATGGCAGCTCCACTCAGACGTAAAGAGCAGGAAAATGGTTTTTGAAAATGGAGACATTTTGAGAAAAGAAGAATCTTTGCTGGAAATTTTGTTTTCCTTGTTCTGTCTCCTGTTTTCCTGACATTGTGCTTTGACTCTTTAGATGTTGGAGGGTCAGTAGCCAACCTGTGTGACTGCTCATCATCAACATAGCGGATGATGTGTGTTGACGGGACAGTTGCAGGGGGTAGGGTAGATACGTCAGATAGCGTGCATGCTGCATCTAATCTGTGTCCCTGAGATCAGAGCAAAGCCATTACCGTACACACACAGCTTTAGCTACAGCTTGAACCCAGGGTTGGGGCTCCAAAATGAACAGGAGCAGAGAGTCCGTCTCCATTCGGGGTGAGGGGCATAGATCAGTTAGATAGTCAACATCTTTTCCCAATGCTAGGGGAGTCTAAAACTAGAGGGCATAGGTTTAAGGTAAGAGGGGAGAGACACAAAAGGGTCCAGAGGGGCCATTTTTTCCACACAGAGGGTGGTGAGTGTCTGGAACAAGCTGCCAGAGGTAGTAGTAGAGGCAGGTACAATTTTGTCTTTTAAAAAGCACAGTTACATGGGTAAGATGGGCCAAACATGGGCAATTGGGACTAGCTTAGTAGTTAAACAAGGGCCGAAGGGCCTCTTTCCATGCTGCAAATCTCTATGACTCTATGACTCTGCTACAGAGAGTTTAGTGTTGGCTTGAAGCTGTTTTGGATTTGTGTTGACACTAAACCTGGTGTGTTCATTTAATATTAACGGTGGACATGTCTCTTGTGGAAGTTGGAAGTATATGCCTGCCTTGGTAGGGGGGCTATGCTGAAGTTTCACTGGATTGAATTCTGGAATGAAGGTCCTGTGCCCTGAAGAGGAGTCAAGCAGAATAAACCCAGATTATCCTCTGGAGTTTAAAAGAATGCGAGGTGATCGCACTGAATTGTGTGTTTGATTGGGTGGATAGCAAGCGGCTGTTTTCCCCCTGGCTGCAGAGTAAAGAACATGGTGTCAGGTGAGGGGTTTGCCACTTCAGATTGAGGTGAAGGTTGGACTTTTACAATCTCTCACTGGTGGGTTTAAGGCCTGCGAGAGGTGGTCACTGCTTGAGCTCCAAGTAGTTCCACCAGGTCCATGCCAGAGCCCACCAGACCGAGTCAAATGGCACAGGGGTCAGGGGCACATGGGTGGGTGGGAGGGAGGTCACTTAGAGAATTTTAAGGGACCCCAACCTACAAACCCACTAGCTGGGGCCCTGTAAATTCTGCCCCAAGTCTGAGGGATGGGGTTTGAACCCACAACCTATTGACCCAGAGATGAGAGTGCTACCAGCGGAACGGTAGCTGGAGAGAGAATTGAGCAACAGATGTAAATACAGTATTCTTTCAATGCTCGGATTGGAAAGTAGAAGTCTTCTTTTATCCACTAGTTCACCAAACAATGAAGTCGAGAAACTAGTTATACATAGAAACTAGCAGCAGGAGGAGGCCATTCAGCCTTTCTAGCCTGCTCCACCATTCATTATGATCATGGCTGATCATCAAATTCAATATCCTGATCCCCGCTTCCCCCCATATCCCTTCATTCCTTTAGCCCCAAGAGCAATATCTAATTTCTTCTTGAAATTACACAATGTTTTGGCCTCAATTACTTTCTGTGGGAGTGAATTCCACACATTCATCACCTTCTGGGTAAAGAAATTTCTCCTCACCTCAGTCCCAAAAGGTTTTCTCCTTATTCTCAAGTTATGACCCCTAGTTCCGGATGCCCCCCACCATCAGGAACAACAACAGTCTCCGGACAAGGAACTTTCCCCAGTTGACCAGCCAATGTCAATATGCATGGATTTCATTGAGAGACTTGTGTGGATTAAAGACTTTGTGCAATGCATGTGCAGAGACTAACTAGTCGAACAAACCATTGGTAATGTATGGGAACTGTGGGTGTATAGTGGATAACTTGGGTAACTCACAGTCACACAAGATCATGCATGCAAATGTGTCCTTTGTTTACAAGGAAAAGGGGGATGTCTGTGTCTTTTCACTTGAGATGAAATGGGGGGTGTTTGGGTTTTGAAATGTAATCAGTCTGATTGACACATCTGGATTTCCATATTCATGTGACTATGCCTTGAGGCTGCATCTGGAGGCAGACATCTTAAGGATCTCACTGAGTATACACACTGATGAAAACTACTGTCCTTGTACATGAAACAGTGCCCATTCCCCAAGGTAAGATGTTTAATTTGAAAGGGTGATGGAGCTCAGAGTGGTCACAATCCTACCTGATTGTAGGTGGGATCAGTGAAGAGAATCCCAATGGGGTGAGCATTGGGGTGATGAGGATGCATCAGGCAGTAAATTATAGACCTTGCTTGGATGATTGTTTGCAATGGTGGAGACTTGGACAAAGAATTCTCAACAACTGTGTGAAATTCTAACTGGCCACGGCTAAAGGTTTTCCCAAACTCCTATTTCATTTCAAAGCCTGGGACTGAAACATTGGCCAGAATTTTACTGTCCCCTCCCCCTGCACCCCCCCCCCCCACCCCATGGGAATCGGAGTGGGTGAGGGGCAGACAATGGAAAGGTACGTTGAGGATTTCAGGTGGGATTTCACGGTTTCGGGACAAGTGAAGGTGTAAGATCCCGTCCCATAGTCTCGCTGGGTTGATTCATTCGGTTGTTGGGCTTTGATCTGTTTGTGATAGAGAGGCAGGTTGAATTTATTTAATTGTCTTTGCTCTCCTAACCTCCAATGCATCTGGAGAAAATCAACACATGAAAGAACATTCTGATTTTTAGTTGTTTTTATGAGGAAAGCAGTGGGGCTTTGTCTACCTCCTGAAGGATGTAATTTAGTTTGGTCGTGGCTACGGAGGATTTCCTGTCAATAAATATGGAAAATCAAAATGTAATAACCTAAACACAGGCGGTCCATACCTCCTGAATATCACACGGAACCAGTTTCACCAACTCTAACACAGCCTCCATCTTTTATATTCCATGAATGATGTGAGATGACCTGTACCTATCTGGCTTGGCTTCTCCCACTGAGCATTTTACATTTAAATTAGAAGTTGCAGGAGGCCATTCAGCCCTTCCAGCCTGCTCCGCCATTCATTTTGATCATGGCTGATCATTGAATTCAATATCCTAATTTCCCGCCTCCCCCCGCCGCCCCACCGTCCCCCCCATATCCCTTCATCTCTTTAGCCCCAAGAGCTGTATCTAATTTCTTCTTGAAATCAGACAATGTTTGGCTTCAACTACTTTCTGTGGGAGTGAATTCCACACATTCACCACCCTCTGGGTGAAGAAATTTCTCCTCACCTCAGTCCTAAAAAGTTACCCCTTATCCTCAAACTATGACCCCTCGTTCTGGATTCCTTTTCTTAGCTAAACAGACTAGCAGTGGAGTTTTAAGGTTTCTGCCACACATCGATCAGAACCTCTAACCTCTATTCAATTCTGTCATTTTTAAGATTATTACTTTAATTTTTATGGCCCAGTCCTTACCTTGTGCTATTACATTGTGTTTTCAAATCTCTTCCAGCCTCACTACTCTCTAAAATGTCTGTTCAGCTCCGATTCTGCCTTCTTGAGTACCTCTGATTTTTAGTTGTTCCACTATTAATTCCCTCCCTAAACCTCTCCGCCTCTCTCTTTCTGAAGGAGATTAAACATACCTCTTTGTTGGTCGGCTGACCTATCTTATTCTGCAATTCAGTGTTAGATTTGTTTCATGGCGCTCATGGGAAGCACCTTGGGGCTTTTTACCACATTAAAGCGCTCTATAATTCAAGCTCTTACTGATCTTAATGCACAAAAATTCACTTTCCCTCACAGTGCCCCCCAATTCAGTGGAATGGCAGTCTGTGTGTGAGGTGTACTCGCTGTACATATGTACTATCCATAATGTTTTAATATAGCTCAGCATATTACTTCAGCCACCTATTATCACACTGTTAAAACATTGACTCCAGCAGGATGTCAAAAGAAAGACTAACATTTCTAGCATTGCAATCTTGACCTCAGGATTTTCTAACATTCTTTGCAGCCAGTGAAGATGTTCAAAGGGTAGCAATGTAGAAATACAGCGGCCTATGTGTGAACATTAAAACCCTACAAATGTAAAGCAATGTGATAAATCACCAGATATTCACTTTTACTGATGTTGGTGACAAGGTATATACTGAGCCCAAGAGAAGCTCCCCTGCCCTTCTACAAAACAATACCATGGGACTGTTTACTCTCATCTGGGAGGGCAGACAAGACCTTGGTTTAGCATTGCTGACCATGCAGCACTCCTTCAGTGTTGCAATGGTTTAGCATCGCTGACCATGCAGCACTCCTTCAGTGTTGCAATGGTTTAGCATCGCTGACCATGCAGCACTCCTTCAGTGTTGCAATGGTTTAGCATCGCTGACCATGCAGCACTCCTTCAGTGCTGCAATGGTTTAGCATCGCTGACTATGCAGCACTTCTTCAGTGCTGCAATGGTTTAGCATCGCTGACCATGCAGCACTCCTTCAGTGTTGCAATGGTTTAGCATCGCTGACTATGCAGCACTCCTTCAGTGCTGCAATGGGTTAGCATCGCTGACTATGCAGCACTCCTTCAGTGCTGCAATGGGTTAGCATCGCTGACCATGCAGCACTCCTTCAGTGCTGCAATGGGAGAATGTCAGCCTGAATTTTGTGCCCCAGTGTCTGTAGTCAGACTTAAAGCCAAAATCAAGACTCCAAGGTGAGACACGACTATTTAATTCGCAACCAGAACCAGATATTGAAAAACTGTTCAAGAAAGCACAATGGTTCTGCCTTAGAAAGGCGTGGCAGACTATGGGACGGGGTTTTACGGTCTCATTCATCCTGAAACTGTAAAATCCCACTCGCGGTCAATAGTGCTTTCCATCGTCCACCTCTCGCCGGCTCTGATTTCTGAGTCTGGCGGGGCAGTAAAATTGCAGCCACTGTGTGTTTGTTGGGACTGGAACATTCCGGAGAGTTGTCTCTTTCCCTGGGTGTTTGGGTGAAGTTATCTGCTGTCTGTGGTAGCCTGGCAGTGCCTCTGCATCCCAATGGTCTGGGATGGGTCAGCCCCGGTCTCAGAGGAATGTCTAATCTCTGGCTGTGACAGCAGTAAAAGATGGGAAGTTCTGCAGGATTAGCCATTGTCATTACCCTGGCAGATTGGGCAATCACTCTACTGATTGGTGTCATGGTGATTTGAACTCCTCTCTGCCAGACAATGTCGTGCAGCTTGCTCCGAGTGAAATGTCGCTACGTGTGGGTAATATATTGCAGTGTCGTGAGATCATTAGGTATGGTTGATTTTGGGAAATACTACAATGAGTACGGCTGTCGAGAGTCTGCTCAGAAGACCATTTCCCCACATGGTGAGGGGGAATTATATTTTCCTCCTCATTCTCTTCAGTGAGTGCCGCTGGCTGGGCCAACATTTATTACCCATCCCTAAGTGCCCTTGAGAAGGTGGCGGTGAGCCGCCTTGAAGCAGTCCATGTGGTGTAGGGAGTTCCAGGATGTTGACCCAGCGACAGTGAAAGAACGGCCGATATAGTTCCAGAAAGTGTGCGTCTTGCAAGGCAGCTTTCAGGTGGAAGGTGCTCCCATGCACCTGCTGCTCTAGCTGAGTCCTTCTAAGTGGTAGCGGTTGCAGGTTTGGGAGGTTTAAGGAACCTTGACAAGTTGCCAGAGTGCTTCTTGTCGATGGGATGCATTGTGAGCACCAATGGTGGAAGGTGTGAATATCAGAGCTGGCAGTGGGAGCTGTTGGTTCAAATGAAGCAGGGCTGCTTTGTCCTGGATGGTGTCGAGCTGCTTGAATGTTGTCGGAGCTGCACCCATCCAGGCAAGTGGAGAGTATTCCATCTCCTGCTGTCTTGTATCTTGTAGATGGTGGACAGGCTTTGGGGAGTAGGGAGGTCAGTTACTTTTGTATTGTAGCAACATGGCAGCCAATTTGCACAGGAAACTCTACCAAACAGCAATATGATGAAGAGGCAAACTGATTTAATTGAGGAATAAATATTGGCCAGGATACTGGGGATGCTCTATTACTCCTGTTCAATTAATGTCTTGGGGGTAGATAGATTCACTTGAGAAGTGGGTAGGATCTCAGTGTAACACACTGAACGATAGCACCTTCAACACTGCAGCATTCCCTTTACTGATCTGCTGAAGTCTATGGAGTGAGACTAGAACCAACAACTTTCTGACTCACAAGCAAGAATGCCATCTCCCCACTGAGCCATGGCCACTGACACGCCATTCGGTGCAGGAATACTGTTGGATGGGTCAGTGATTTGGAACATGAGTTATAAAGGTCAGTAAATGTGGATGGTGTGAAGATCGGCCATGATATGATTAAATGTCCCAGCAGGCCAAGAGGGGCTGAATGGCCTCCTCCTGCTTCTATGAATGCAGATGCCTTGCTGTCACTGGGGCAGCAGAGGAAGGGCAGCAGGGTCACCTGCAGTGTTGTTGAGGCTTTTGATCTTTTTCTCTGCCACCTGGGAAGATGAACAGATGATGAATATCTCACAAAGGAGCAGAGTCTCCAATTTATCAGAACCAGTTCTGTTTAATTCCTGAGTCCTGTAGCAATGGATTGCGTGTGATTCTGCTGCAACTGATTTTCCCATTGCTGCTGTGCATGGCGTTTCCATGTGCTATCCCCTGCTGTGACTGTTGGCTTCTTGCTTGCCTTTCGTTCGGCAATGTAGACGCTCTCTCTTTCTCCCATTCCTAACCACCTCTAACCCCCAGCACTGAATCGCTCTCTCTCTCTCTCTCTGTCTCGCTCTCTGTCTCTCTCTATCCATTTTCTTATTCTTTTTCCCTAACGGTATTTCCTCCTGTCAGATTCCCACACCGCCTTTATTCCATGAATCCCACTGTGATATCGACTTCCGACCCTCTGCATTAATGTCGACTGTCTGGTTTTCCCTCTGCTACACGCCCTTCGAAAAAAAAACAACACTGTCAAATATGGGTCGGATTTGCAAAAGAACAGAAATCGCGTGACGTGGCTGACCAGGTTTGCTGAGGGTATTAATAACTCCAGGCCGAACGCTAACTAAATATTCCATGAAGCACATTGATGTGTAGGCATTGTAACACTAGAAAGTGCAGACATTTCGGCAACTCTAGGGGTCTATTAGTAGCTCGAAAGGATGAAACTATTTTTCTCTTTCTTGTTGGACCATGTGAGCTATAATTCGAAATGAGAGCCAGGGATAATATTACCCTTAACATCCATTTGGCATATATCCTCACTGCAGTGCGTGCCACAGGAGGAACATCCGGGAGGGGGGAGGGTGGAGGAGGGTGGGGGGAGGGGGGGGGGTGGTACTGGATCGCAGTTCTAATCCTTTATAAGGCCACGAATACAAAATCTTTTTCTTTGGAGGATTGAGGAGCGTGCGCGTTTGATTCTTGGGGAGGAGCGAGTATTCCTGTTTCTCCGTTCTTGCCCACGTCCCCCCTCCACTGCGGCGTTCATCATTTTGTTTTGAGTTTTTGCAATCTGTCCCTTCGCCAATAAACAATTAACTCTTAAGATGCCACCTTTTTTTTTCCACCCTTTATCGGCACGGCGACAGCAGATCTCAATTCTCAATTTTGACAACTTTGGATCCTGCCCACTCCCTGACATTTGTTATTTTTGGTGATCTTTTAGAAGATAAATTAAATTATCCAATGGATCGGATTAAGTAACATAAATAATATGTCAAAGTGGATATGTTCTGTCAATGAAAAATAGCTGAATGAAATGGATGCGTTGTCTTAATAGAATTCCTTTCCTAATGGAAGTGTATATATTGATAAAAGATACTCAACTTTAAAATCTCAATTGATAAAAAGTTATCTTTGAGTTGGGTTTGTTTTTAATGTTATTTACATTGGATAAGTCAGCCTTTTCTCTGTACTGAAGCAATCTGAAACTGTTTATGGCTTTTTGGATTTAGATCCCATTCCTCACAATGCTCTCAAATCTTCGTCTTGTTGTAATAACTGGTCTCAGCAGCCGTTCAAACGAGGGAAGGACTCGCCTTCAATTTTTGATTCATAAATTTGACTGTAATTTCAAGCACGAATTCTGAAACATCCTGAAGTTAAGGGCTCATTAAACCTTAAATTGAATCCAAAGCTTGGAACCCACTTTAATATCCAGTCCTTGGAAAATGTCCTTTTCTTTTGTTCCCTGGACATAGGCCTTGATGGGAAAGCCTAAAGTAAAGCCTAAAGTATGTATTTCTGTCTGATTGATCGATATTCAGGGTGCAGACTGAGGTTGGGGTTTTTTGCTCCCAATTTGGAGGGTGCGGGGGAGGGCTGAATCTCACAAGAAGGCCCCAAAACTGGTCTAACGCTGATGTAAACTGAGTGTTCTCTTCGGCCCTCAGCGGTGGGCCCCGTTTCTTGTTGCTAAACACCATTAACAAACAGCAGCATCTCATTCTGATGCCTGCGCACCAGGATCATCCCTCCAGGCTGGATTAAGAGCCCATGTTGGCATGGAATTGAAACAATGTGTTTCCATGGTAATTGCAAGGATTGGAGACCACCGGTTAGCGTAATGGACTATAACAGTTTATTTACACACACGGATTCACAGATACTTTCACAACCTTATCACCATCAAATCCAGGGTCCACTCTGCCTGCAAAAGCCTGTGATCTGCCTATGGTCCCCACGCTCATTTCCCAATGGGCAATTGGGTCACATGATCCTTCCAATGTACACCCTTTAAAGGGGCCAGCTATTACACCCTCCCCCTTTAAGTCCCTTATTATACAATGCATAAATAATGTATGCAACTTCCAAAACAATTAATATTTCTAACACCGTCTATCAGAAACTCAGTGTGTCAGGGGGCTTTCTCTTTACCTGGCAGCCATGTGGCTCAACTGGTTGAGGTTGAACTGTAGAGGTAGTTTGGGTTGAGCTCACTTCACTCGGACTCTCTCCGGGTTCCAGGACATCACTTGTCACTATCTTCAATGGGAGCAGCACTCTGGCCTGTCATTGGCTGATCAGCCTTCCCACCCCTTGGATAAAGAACAGCGCCGCTTGGTGCCACAATTGGGTCAGACACTGACTCCTGGGATTCCCATCTCTGCAAATGGTCCACGTGTTTCTCCACTAACTTGTCCTGCACTTTCACTGCATAAAACAGTAAGCCCGTCCTGGCCACTACCACTCCTGAGATCCAATTTGATCTGCTTTCAAAATTCTTCACAAAGACTGGATCATTTATCTCAAACGCTCTTTCTACCTTTGACGAATCGTGGTTCCTTTTCTGACAATTCTGTCTTGTCTCCACTCTCCCGTCAATCTTGGACCTACCCGGCTCAGCCTGATTCTGAAACATCGGCCCATCAGCAGCTCAGCTGGAGTTATTCTGGTCGTGGTGTGCAGTTGGTTCTATAGGCTAACAGGAACCGTGTTAGCTGAATTTCTAGTGATGTAGGTCTGAACTGCATGTTTGGCCAATCCATTTGAAGAGGGGTGACATGGTGAGGTTTGGTAATGTTTTACACCTTTAGATGTCATGAACGTCTGACATTCGGCGCTTGTGAGCACCGATCCATTGTCTGAGACTCGCACTCCTGGTGCGCTGTGGGAGGCAAAAGATTGGTGCAGTTTTGTCAACTGTGGTGTTGAAGTTGTTGAGCTCATTTCGAATACCGCCAAAATCCCCCCTTCCCACCTGCTCCCCACCCCCTCCCCACCCAGGGCCAACTGCCACATTCCTCAGCTTTCCGTTAACACTCTGCACCTCTGTTTTGCCACTCACACATTCCAATCTGCTAATGGACGCTCCGAGCACCATTCTCAGCCTTTATCATCATCATTTACATTCCCTTTGTCCAATTACTGCCCCCCACCCCTCACCACCCTCACAGTGTAAACCTTGTCTGATTTTTGTTTTCAGCTCTGACAAAGGGTCACCCAGACTCAAAACGTTGGCTCTATTCTCTCTCCACAGATGCTGTTAGACCCGCTGGGATTTTCCAGCGTTTTCTGCTTTTGCCTTAAAAACTGCTCCTTTTGCCCCGATTAAAATACTTCAGAGTTGTGTGGAACTTCGCCACTGGCAGATGAAATGTAGAGTTTGGGAGAGATTTCTTTCATAGAATGTGGTGAGGATGTGGAACTTGCTGCCACAGGGAGTGGTTGAAGCAGAGAGCATTGATGTGTTTAAGGGGAAGGTTGATGTTGATGCACACGCCAGTGAACATCGGGGTGAGAGGGGGGGAAGGCTATGTGAAGCTTAAAGACTGGCAGAGCAGGGTGAGGCGGAATGATCTGTTCCTGTGCATTGTATCTGAGAGCTCAGACAGAGGAACCTTGCAGCACTCAGCTTAGTGTCAATTCCTGGTCTCCAGGAACAGATTCCTTCTTCTATATATCAATTAATAGGATTAACCATTGAACTTGATGACTTGACATCGATCAAAGATTCATCTGATCTTTTCGATTTGATTTGATTTATTATTGTCACATGTATTGGTATACAGTGAAAAGTATTGTTTCTTGCGCGCTATACAGACAGCATACTGTTCATAGAGAAGGAAAGGAGAGAGTGCAGAATGCAGTGTCACAGTCATCGCTAGGGTGTAGAGAAAGATCAACTTAATGCGAGGTAGATCCCATTCAAAAGTCTGATGGCAGCAGGGAAGAAGCTGTTCTTGAGTCAGTTGGTACGTGACCTCAGACTTTTGTATCTTTTTCTCGACAGACAAAGGTGGAAGAGAGAATGTCCGGGGTGTGTGGGGTCCTTAATTATGCTGGCTGCTTTGCTGAGGCAGCGGGAAGTGTAGACAGAGTCAATGGATGGGAGGCTGGTTTACGTGATGGACTGGGCTTCATTCATGACCCCTTTGTAGTTTCTTTCTTGTGGTCTTGGGCAGAGCAGGAGTCATACCAAGCTGTGATACAACCAGAAAGAATGCTTTCGATGATGCATCTGTAAAAGTTGGTGAGAGCCGTAAATGCCAAATTTCCTCAGTCTTCTGAGAAAGTAGAGGCGTTGGTGGACTTTCTTAACTATAGTATTGGCATGAGGGGACCAGGACAGGTTGTTGGTGATCTGGACATCAAAAAACCTGAAGCTTCTACTTCGTCCCCATTGATGTAGACAGGGGCATGTCCTCCACTACGCTTCATTGAAACAGAGAACATAGAAACATAGAAAAACTACAGCACAAAACAGGCCCTTCGGCCCCACAAGTTGTGCCGAACATATCCCTACCTTTTAGGCATACCTAAAACCCTCCATCCTATTAAGTCCCATGTACTCATCCAGGAGTCTCTTAAAAGACCCTATTGAGTTTGCCTCCACCACCACTGACGGCAGCCGATTCCACTTGCCCACCACCCTCTGTGTGGAAGACTTCCCCCTAACATTTCCCCTGTACCTACCCCCCAGCACCTTAAACCTGTGTCCTCCCGTAGCAGCCATTTCCACCCTGGGAAAAAGCCTCTGATCTATGCCTCTCAACATCTTATATACCTCTATTAGGTCTCCTCTCATACTACGCCTCTCCAAGGAGAAAAGACCGAGCTCCCTCAGCCTATCCTCATAAGGCATGCCACTCAATCCAGGGAACATCCTTGTAAATCTCCTCTGCACCCTTTCAATCTTTTCCACATCCTTCCTGTAATGAGGCGACCAGAACTGAGCACAGTACCCCAAGTGGGGTCTGACGAGGGTCTTATATAGCTGCATCATTATCCCCAGACTCCTAAACTCAATCCCTCGATTGATAAAGGCCAGCACACCATACGCCTTCTGAACCACCTCCTCTACCTGCGGGGCCGATTTTAGAGTCCTATGGACCCGGACCCCAAGATCCTTCTGATCCTCTACAGTACTAAGAGTCTTTCCCTTTATATTGTACTCCTTTGTACCATTTGACCTGCCAAAATGGACCACTACACATTTATCTGGGTTGAAGTCCATCTGCCACTTCTCCGCCCAGTCTTGCATCCTATCAATGTCCCTCTGTAACTTCTGACATCCCTCCAGACTATCCACAACCCCACCAACCTTCGTGTCGTCGGCAAACTTACCAACCCATCCCTCCACTTCCTCATCCAGGTCATTTATGAAAATGACAAACAGCAAGGGTCCCAGAACAGATCCCTGGGGCACACCACTGGTGACCGACCTCCATTTAGAAAAAGACCCATCTATACCCACTCTCTGCCTCCTTTGGGCAAGCCAGTTCTGGATCCACAGGGCAGCAGCCCCTTGGATCCCATGCCCTCTCACTTTTTCTAGAAGCCTTGCATGGGGAACCTTATCGAACGCCTTGCTAAAATCCATATAAACCACATCTACCGCTTTCCCTTCGTCAATGTGTTTAGTCACATTTTCGAAGAACTCCACCAGGCTCGTAAGGCACAATCTGCCTTTGACAAAGCCATGCTGAATATTCTTGAGCATACTAAACCTCTCTAAATGTAATTTCCTGGGCTATCCCTATTCCCCTTCTTGAAAATAGGAACCACATCCGCAATCCTCCAATCCTCCGGCACCTCTCCCATCTCCATCGACGACACAAAGATCATTGCCAGAGGTTCTACAATCTCTCCCCTCCCCTCCCACAGTAACCTGGGGTACATCCCATCCGGATCCGGCGACTTATCTATCTTGATGCCATTCAAAGATTCCAGCACAGCCTCTTTGTTAAAGTCTACATACTCAATATTTTCAGTCTACTGCAAGCCCGCAGTACATCCACCCAGGTCCTTCTCCTCTATGAAAACTGAGGCAAAATACTCATTAAGCACCTCTGTCATTTCTACTGGTTCTGTACAGACTTTCCCGCCTTCATCTTTTATAGGCCCTATTCCTTCACGTCTCATTCTTTTACTCTTCACATATTTATAGAACGCCTTAGGGTTTTCCTTAATCCTACCTGCCAAGGCCTTCTCGTGACCCCTTCTGGCTCTCTTAATTTCCTTCTTTAGTCCCTTCCTACAAGCCGTATACTCATCTGGATCCATATCTTTGGCAAGCTCTCTGAACCTTTTGTACGCTTTCCCTTTCTTCTCGACTAGGTCCCGCACAGCTGTCATGCACCACGGTTCCTTTAACCTACCAACTCCTCCCTGTCTGCTCGGAATGTTGTCCTGTAGAACTCTAGACAGACATTCCTTGAAAAACTGCCACCTCTCTTCAGTACATTTCCCCGAGAATACCTCCTTCCAATTTACTCCTCTAATTTCCCCTTACTCCATGTAAACACTTTCCTAGCTTGCCTGATCCTCTCTTTTTCCAATGCAAGCATAAAGGAGATAGTTATGATCGCTATCCCCAAGATGCTCTCCCACTGAGAGATCTGACATCTGTCCAGGTTCATTGGTCAGTATCAGATCAAGTACAGCCTCTCCTCTTGTAGGCTTGTCCACATGCTGTGTTAGGAAACCCTCCTGAACACACCTAACGAACTCTTCCCCATCCAATCCCCTTACCCTATGAATATTCCAATCTATGTTTGGGAAATTAAAGTCTCCCAGCACAACAACTCTGCTATTATTGCAACTCTCCAGGATCTGTTTCCCTATCTGCTCCTCCACCTCCCTGTCACTATTGGGCGGCCTATAGAAAACTCCCAGCAAAGTGATTGACCCCTTCCGACTCCGAACTTCCACCCACAGAGACTCTGTAGACAATCCCTCCACAGCATACACCTTCTCTACAGCTGTGACACTATCCCTGATCAGCAGTGCCACTCCACCCCCTCTCTTGCCTCCCCCCCTGTCCTTCCTGAAACATCTGAATCCCGGCATCTGGAGTATCCAGTCCTGTCCATGAGACATCCAAGTCTCCGTAATGGCCACCACATCACACTTCCAGGCATCGATCCACGCTCTGAGCTCATCCCCTTTATTCACTATACTCTTGGCATTAAAGTAAACACATCTCAATCCTTTGGCCTGAGCTCTCCGCTTCTCTATCCCCCGTCCATCCTCCCTCTTGCACTGTCTATAACCCTTCTCTGTTTGCGAGCTAACTTCCTCGCTCCCAGTCACCTCATCTCGATCCCCTCCCCCCAACCTATCTAGTTTAAACTCTCCCCAGTAGCCTTACCCAGCCTTCCCGCCAGGGTATTGGTCCCCCTGGGATTCAAGTGCCACCCGTTTTTTGTGTACAGGTCACACCTGCCTCTAAAGAGGTCCCAATGGTCCAGGAACCTGAATCCCTGCCCCCTGCACCAGTCCCTCAGCCACACATTCATCCTCCACCTCACTCCATTCCTGCCCTCACCTTCCCGTGGCACAGGCAGGAATGAAGGACTATCTCCTTCATTTTGTTGACATTGAGGGAGAGATTATTGTTGCCGCACCAGTTCACCAGATTCTCTACCTCTTTCCTGTACTCTGTCTCATCATTGTTTGAGATCCGACTCACTACGGTGGTGTCATCAGCAAACTTGAAAATTGAGTTGGAGGGGATTGGAGGGGAATTCAGGGAAGGGGGTGAATTTCAGTTTTATGCAGGATAGTTTGGTTTGATATTAAAAACCAGTGAATGGTCCATTGCAAATTAACTTACATTCTGAACAAACTCTTATCATTTCACCTGTTTTGGGCGTCGCCCAGTTCTCTGCCTGAGATCTGTATCTGTGAAGGTGATAGACAGTGAGATGCCTGGTACACTGATTAAACTCGACTCTCCAACCCCTTCAGAATGTACATTTATGTTGCATTGTTACATAACATTCCAGTAAACCAGACCAGTTGGAAACTGTTACAGAAATGTGGGCTGGTTAAAATGTTGGTGTTAATTAAATCCAGCTGGTTCACGAATGTCCGCTTTGGTGGCAGAGGGTGGGGATGTGTGTGTGCGGCGTGGGCGGAGGGTGCGGGGGGGTGGGGGGAGGGGGGGGAGTGGTCATGGGAGAAGAAAACCTGCCATCTTTACCCAGTCTGACTCCAGTCCCATTCACACAGTTAATTACCCTCTGATGTAGTCTGACAAAGTCCTCCGTTCTACTGGTTTAAGAAGGAGGCAGTTCACCATTGCCTCCCAGGGTGACGAAGGATGGGTAATAATGTTGGTTCCAATGGTACCCACATCCCGGGGATGCATTTTTATAAAGTTTGGTAAAGAATCACCGAGAGATTTGTTCTCTGGTTGCATTTGGGAAGAGTCCTGTTTTGTCAGGCTTGTGACGTCTTTAAGGTTCTCACTCTTGTGCTTGAGAAATATTCACTGAAGCTGCCCCAGATGACATGGATCCTCACACGACACCTTGTTCTTTCATTCAGTACAGCAGCTTAGAAATGCTCTGCTGATTAGCGTTTTAAGAGTTTTGGTCATCCTTACTTGTAAATGTTGCCTTCTTCCCTTTGTGCTAGTCGCTCACTTTTCTACAGAGAGAAGAGAGGACAAGGTACCCTTTGATTAAATTGATCTTCAACTTTGACCTTCATGGAAATGAAGTCTTGTTAATCAGTATATTTATACTTCCGGTTAGCTATAATGGCAGCCATGGCTGTGTGTAATGTGTTCTGCCTTTACAAAAAGTCATGGGTTTATATCCCACTCCTGAGACTTCAGCACAGCCTACATTTCCACTGCAGTACCCGCTGCTGTCCATAAAGTATGATGTGTGCTCCCTCCACTCACATTGTCTGTATCTTTAAGACTTGATTAGCTGTAAAGATTTGCACTCTAATCAGTGTTCTGTAACTTGATTTTGTGTCTCTGTGTGCTTTGTTTGAGAGCAGATTTCCACTCCATCTGATGAAGGAGCAGCGCTCCGAAAGCTAATGGTATTTGCTACCAAATAAACCTGTTGGACTTTAACCTGGTGTTGTTAAAACTCTTACTGTGAAGTATGAAACAGAGGCCCTCGCTGCAGCTGGTGGATATAAAACATGATGTGGAGATGCTGGCGTTGGACTGGGGTAAACACAGTAAGAAGTCTTACAACACCAGGTTAAAGTCCAACAGATTTATTTGGTAGCAAAAGCCACTAGCTTTCGAAATGCTGCTCACCTGATGAAGAAGCAGCGCTTCGAAAGCTAGTGGCTTTTGCTACCAAATAAACCTGTTGGACTTTAATCTGGTGTTGTGAGACTTCTTTCTGGATATAAAACATCCCAGGGCAGGATTAAAAGAGCAGGAAAATGGCCTCACCACCATTCCTCACCTGGCCAACCTTTAATACAGGTTATCTGGTCATTTACAATGTTGCTAGTTGTGGGAGCTTGCTGTGCACAATGCCACATGTTGTTGCTTCGCGACTTCACTGGGTTGAATCTTGCTGGCACTCCAACATGTGTGATACAACCTCAATCAGAGGGATATGGTCTCAACCAGTTGTGCGTTGCCCTAACCACTGCCGTGAAGTTTGTGTTTTACCCAATTTGTCACTTCCCAACATCCAGTTGTCCTGCACTTTTACTCCAATGCAGTACTGAGAGAGTGCTGCAGGGTTAATGGTGCCACCTTTTGGATGGGAGATTCAACTCATTACCTACCTACACTCTCATAAGTATAAGTCCAATGACACTATTTGTAAGAAGAGTAGGGGAGTTCTCGCCGGTGTCCTGGCCAATATTTACCCCTCAATCAACATCACAAAAGCTGGCCACTATCTCTGCTGTTTGTGGAATCTTGCAATGTGAAAATTGGCTGCTATGTTACTACATTACTACAACAGCTTGCATTAAAGTAGTGTTCTGTGCCAAACTCTTGTATCTATAGTTTCCGACAAGTTAATGGGTGAATCAATGATAAGCGTTAATTGTACATTATGTTTTGGAGATATGCAGAGATGTTACACTGACTTTTATGTGTTGTTTAAGGTTTGCCCACATGCTTCCAACTTATTGCTTCAATTTAGTTTCACTTTCTCTGTAATCACCCAGACTTAATTAACAGCAGAGCAAACAGTCAACAGATATACATAGTCAAACATCGAGGAATTGAATACATTAGCTGTGTCTGTGTGCATTTCTTCTGGGTGCTCCGGTTTCCTCTCACAGTCCGAAGGACGTGCTGGTTAGGGTGCATCAGCCATGCTAAATTCTCCCTCAGTGTACCCGAACAGGCGCCGGAATGTGGCTACTAAGGGATTTTCACAGTAACTTCATTGCAGTGTTAATGTAAGCCTACTTGTGACATTAATAAATAAACTTTAAACTTTACTTTTTTAACATTACCATGGAGGGTGTGCAGGATGATTTATTTACTCATTAATGAACGGTCTTTCAAAATACGGAATCATTATTGGAAATGTTGTTCCTGTGTACCTTATCCTTTTTGTGTGATTTCCAAGAAGG
The DNA here is from genome assembly GCF_964213995.1 of Mustelus asterias. Taxonomy (NCBI): domain Eukaryota; kingdom Metazoa; phylum Chordata; class Chondrichthyes; order Carcharhiniformes; family Triakidae; genus Mustelus; species Mustelus asterias. The sequence goes on from NC_135807.1 coordinate 138,702,083, forward strand.
AATTAGATATAACTCTCGAGGCTAAAGGGATCAAGGGATATGGGGGGATCAGGTATTGAATTTGATGATCAGCCATGATCAAAATGAATGGTGGAGCAGGCTCGAAGGGCCGAATGGCCTATTCCTGCTTCTAGTTTCTATGTTTTGATGTTTTTAAGTCTGACTTTTCAGAAGTTAGCTGAACAAGGGGTCTAAATGAATGATCTATTGATCCCCACCTAAGCAGATGGTGCAATGTTGTGCAACACTGTAGCAAAATCCTGCAGATGCTGGAAATCCGTAATAAGTCGGGTTTAACTTTGATTATTAAACATATTCTCCCCCGACGGTTCATGTTCATATTCTCTGAGACCCCATCATCTGATTGTGTAGTTCCTCCTCTTTTAGAGGTGGAGGAGTCACATGTCAGTGTTCATAAAAGCGGCATCTCGCTGACAGTCCAGTAATTGGCACCGCGCAGTGGGACCTTCATCCTTCAAGCTACAAGCCTCTTGATGTCTGTTTAAAAAGTTATTTTGATGGACTGTGTCTGTCTCGCAATCGTTCTCAGATATTAAGTTAAGTGCAGCGTACTAATAATCGTCACTGATGGTGGGTTCCTTGATGCTGCTCTGTTCCAGTCCAAGTGGTGGTTTCATTCTGACTGAAAAGCTTAATGTTCGGGGCGATTTAACTGATGCCAGTAATTGAGCTGAGGGATTCTGAGCTGGCTTTTCTGTAAAAAAAAACATTCTGGCAAATTGATCCCAATTGAAAATTTCACTCATTCCTGTGAGGAACGTGGTGCTCACACTATTGTTCAGATCTTGAGTGAAATCTAGTTGGTGACCTGATCTTTCCCAGCTTCAGCTTTGATCCGTCTCAGCTGGAATTCGGAATGAAAAGAAAAATGAAATTGCTGGCAAAGCCATCTCCCACCTTTCGTTGGGAGTAGAGCAAAACATGGGAGCTGGAAATTGACATAAAGCATAATCAAGGACCCCACGCACCCCGGACATTCTCTCTTCCACCTTCTTCCATCGGGAAAAAGTTACAAAAGTCTGAGGTCACGTACCAACCGACTCAAGAACAGCTTCTTCCCTGCTACCGTCAGACTTTTGAATGGACCTACCTCGCATTAAGTTGATCTTTCTCTACACCCTAGCTATGACTGTAACACTACATTCTGCACTCTCTCCTTTCCTTCTCTATGAATGGTATGCTTTGTCTGTATAGTGCGCAAGAAACAATACTTTTCACTGTATGTTAATACATGTGACAATAATAAATCAAATCAAAATCAAATCAAATTATTAAAGACAGAAAATGCTAGAAATACTCAGTAGGTCAGGCAGTGTCTGTGGAGTGGGAAACAGAGTTAACGGGCGGAATTTTCCTGTCTCGCCCGCCACGGGAATCGTAACAGGCAGGACAGAAACATGCAAAGGTCCGTCGACCTCGGGTGGGAGTTTCCGACCTTGGGGCGAGCGTGGCCGGAAAAACCCGCCCTACGTTTCAGGCCTGTGACCTTTTACCAGAAGAGGGTAAAGTTCGAGGTGTGATGGCTTTTGAGTGAAAGGTAGATGGAGGAAAGGACAAAAAGAGGGGGTGTGATCGGCTGGAAGACAGGAGAGGGTAAACAACGGAAAAGTTAGTCTTTTGGGGCCAGAGAAAATGGTAACAGAGCAAGGAATGAAAGAAAGAAAATTAGTGGCTACAGCTGGCATCTTAACTGGAAAATAAACCAAAACATGCAAAGAGGAGGATGGATAATGGAGGTCAGAGTTCATGGCCTGAAATTGTCCAATTGGAATTCTTCATGTTTACGTGGAGTTTCACTGGAACAAGCCAAGGGCAGAAATGTCAGTGTGTGAGCAAGCTGCAGAATATAATAGCCACCGGAAACTCGGGTTCTCGGGAATGACCAAAGACACGCTGCAAAATGGTCAGCCCTCCTCTCTGCGTTTGGGGTCCCCAGGCCAGCCCATCGCTACCTCGAGTCCCGGCGACGCTGCTTTCAAACAAACACTAAGCTCCTAAACCTGCTGCGTCTGGTTTGGTCGTTTAGCTCAAAGCCAGCACTGGTCTGTCAGTGTCAGCGACGAGGGGGACAGAGCTGAGGAGATAACCATATCAAGAGGAAGGGAAGCAGCTTTGTGATGTTGTTACACCAGTAATTTAGTGAGGGTGCTAAGGTTATCAGATTTGGCCCATTCATTGATTGTGTGGATGCATTTGCAGCATGTGGTGTGTGCCAAAGCTATCTGAAACTGAAGGATCGCTGTTTGACCCTCAGTAAATGGGCTGATTCTTGTGTAAGAAAGTGAAACGTTGGCTTTGATTTTCAGCCTTCAACATCCAGTGGGTTATAGCCTTTCAAAACAAAACTGATTTCTCTACGGCTCAATGCTCTCCTGAATGTATTTTAGCTCAGGTTTATTCTTTGGTTGAGTTCTCCTCAGAGTATGGGCAAAGTCATCCCTAATTGCCCCTTGAGAAGGTGGCAGTTGATCATTGAAGGCCACCTTCTTGATCCGCTGCATTCCCTGTGGTGTAGGTACACCCACAGTGCTGTTTGGGAGAGAGTTCCAAGATTTTGACCCACTGACCGATATATTTCCAAGCCAGGATGGTGAGTTACTTGGAGGGGAACCTCCTGGTGGCAGTGTTTCCATGCACCTGTCCTTCAAGGTAGTTGAGGTCACCAAGTTTGGAAGGTACTGTCGAAGGAATACTTTGACTCGAACTAAAGAGGGGGAACTTCAAATTTCATCTATGTTGTAGCTTGCTTGTTGGAGATCCACATTTTGCCTGCAAGAAAGTTTAACCCTTCTAATTATTTTTTGTCTCTCCTTTACACAGAGCGAAAGCAAAAGAAATCAAAAGACAAAGGTGACAGGAAGCGGAAGCGGGCCAGACCCAGAGGTCACAGACAGTATGTCGCCCTTCAAGCTACAGAGAACACTGAGCAGTAAACGGACAAACCCATTTATTTACAAAGTGCATCAAGCCCCTCCACCCTCCTACGCACCACACACCTTGGCAGTGCTGCTATATTGACCATATCAGTGGCAAGTAACCAGAGAGAGAGAGAAAGAGAGAGAGAGAGAGAGCACAAGCTTTGTTTTATGTAGACTTTTTTTATTTGTCGTTTTTCCCCCTTTGACCTGAATGGGATGAGTTCAGTACGTCGGTGATTTTTACCAAGGTCGGTGGAGACCGATTGATCCAATAAGCTGCCATTAAAATGATAACTTAGGTAAAACAACAGCAACTGAAAGCCCCATAAATCCCTGCTTGAATAGCCGCAGAAACAGGTGGAGAATGGGACTTGTTCCGTCTATTTATATGAAAGAAGACATTCTGACACAGGAAGAGGACTGTTCCTTTAAGGCGTTTTTGTTTTCTTTTATCATACATTCCAAAAAGACCGTCCCAGATGCATGACAACATGCGGAGCTACAACGTGTAATCCTCAGCACCAGTTATATTGACAGTCGCTGAAATAAAATGCTTTAAAGGCTTTATCTGTATAGCGGCCAGCAATGAATATCTCCTGGTTGCTTGACTGGCATGTTCACTGTGCTGAGTCTACCCATAATAAACGTATTTACTGTACATGTAAACATCTTAAAGTGTTGACAATCTGCTTCACCATACTTCGCACCAGTGTCTTCCTTCCCAACGCAAGTTTGCATTTTGTGGAACTATAGTGGCACCTATCAAGAAATGCTGTAGTGATCCACTCAATAGTCGGAACCTTGATTTACACTCGAATGAATGTTTAATAACCAAACCTGTTGTATATTTCATATCTCGAATGCTAATGCAGAGATGCCTAGTTTATGTGTGTAACTGGTTGTGTTCAGTGCTTTAAAACGTTTGCTCCTCGCATCGGCTCCAGCCTCCAGCTCTTTCTGTGTTTATTTTACTCAGAGTCCACACCCAGACTTAACCAATCAAACAGCGAGCATCGCATAATCAAACGAAACACTTGAACACTGCATCTTTTCCCCACTGTAAAAGTGCAGACCTTATTTTAAACTAAACCAAGCTGTACGACAAACACTTGTACATCAGGGCATTGCTTAAGAAAAATCAGATGTACAGAAATGGTCTTCGAGGTATGAGGGTCTCTGGTGACTATGCTGACATGAAGTGCTGGTCCTGTATGATCAACTTGATGAAGGATATCACAGTCACTCATTAAAGAGTGGAATGTATTCTCATAATCAACGGTCCTCAACATATCTTGCTCTCCTCACTCCTCATTAATCATCCTGCATTCCATTCCAACGGATAAGTGTTGAGCTGCTTTGATCCAAATAACGATGATGCAAATTTGTTCTCACGATTTGGCCATTTTATGCAAATACAGTTTCCAATTTCAAATCCTTGTTTCTTTACCACTGTGTTTGTTGAAGTAGATTTTGCTTTACCGTGTCACTGGGCTCTCTCCTGCATTTGCTCTTTCATTCTCATTGGTTGGTCGTGACAACACGAGAGTGGTTATTGGTGGGCAGAAGTTCCAACCTATCCCAGGTATGGCCGGTGTTCTTTGGGAGAGAGAGTGTGGGCTGGATCGATGTGTGTGAAGGAGGATGCGAATGGATTGTTTAAATCTCAGACTGTCCTTGATCACCCGGTCAGGTTGTTGGAATGCCACCATTGAATGATGGGTTGTATCGTGATGCCAGATGGCGATGAATTCCATAACTTGCTAGAAACTGTAAACTGACTGTAAACAAACGGTTGCCTGTGGCGATAGTCCCTGAAATACCCTATTGGGTAAACAATTTGTCAAGAATGTCAATGACTGAAGTGTTGGGTGTGGAATTTGTAACAAATTCTGGCTATTTGCAATGTAGATCATGAACAACAAGCTCAGACCAGACTTGAAACGTTGGCTCCATTCTCTCTCCACTGATGCTGTCAGACCTGCTAAGATTTTCCAGCATTTTCTGTTTGTGTTGTTGTGCTTGGAACATTTTCTTGTCCAGGGTGTCAGTTTTGAAGCGCATGGGAATTGTCAACATTCCCAAAACCGGAATAATTAAGTCATCTAAGTTTGGAGAGTATCTGTTGCAGAAGTTACAAAAAAGTCCAATGGCAAAGTTTGCTTCTCAAAGCAGATATTTTTGCTCCAACATTGATAAGTGACACTGAGATGTCCCCAATCTCCACTAAGCATTCCTTCAAATGCCCCACTCCATTACTCTACATGATTGTATGAACAAGCAGCTCCGATGGGTACTCCCACATTTAGGCACGAGGTTGAAGGTTTTGTACGATGATGGGAATTTGTTGATGGGACTTTGAGGTCCCTGACATTAGAGCTGGTTGGGCAAAGCATGTTTGCAGCCCTGAGTCTGACGGCATCTTGTGCTCAACCAAGGTGCCGCTAATATCGCCACCTTCAGAATGCCCCAGACTCAGAATTGAAGAACTAATTAGTTGGGGTTGTTCCTCTGAATCTTTGTGTGGCTCACTTAGGATTTTAATCCCACACCGAGTTGCTGTGGGGAGAACATTTTCCTTTTAACTTTTCCAGCATGGAACAGAAAGGACCTATCCTAAACTTCCGACTCAATTGGAGGAATGTGCTCGGATTTGGGGCCTAGCTGTGCTTCTCTCAACTTTTAACATCAAGCAAACAAAAATGTCTGAAGGGAGATGCACTGAGTTACTCAGAACCCGAGTGATGTTTCAGTGTAGGAAATTAGGCTGAACGAAAAAAAAATTGATTTGATTTATTATTGTCACATGTACTAACATACAGTGAAAAGTATTGTTTCTTGTGCGCTATACAGAGAAAAATTACCGTTCATAGAGAAGGAAAGGAGAGAGTGCAGAATGTAGTGTTACAGTCATAGCTCAGATATAGAGAAAGATCAACTTAATGCAAGGTAGGTCCATTCAAAGTTCTGATGGCAGCAGGGAAGAAGCTGTTCTTGAGTCGGTTGGTACGTGACCTCAGACTTTTGTATCTTTTTCCCGAGGAAGAAGGTGGAAGAGAGAATGTCCGGGGTGCGAGGGGTCCTTAATTATGCTGGCTGCTTTGCCGAGACAGCGGGAAGTGTAGACAGAGTCAATGGATGGGAGGCTGGTTTGAGTGATGGACTGGGCTTCGTTCACGACCCTTTGTAGTTTCTCGTGGTCTTGGGCAGAGCAGGAGCCAGACCAAGCTGTGATACAACCAGAAAGAATGCTTTCTATGGTGCATCTGTAAAAGTTGGTGAGAGTCTTAGCTTGGCTCTTGGGAAAGAACAGGAAAGTGGGATTAACTGGAGTAGGAGCTAGCATGGACTCGATGGGTCGAATATCCGTCTCCTGTGCTGTACTATATTCAGTAACTGAACACAGATCCTGGTACATTGATCTCCACTGGATCTATCCCAGCCAGATGGGTTGAGTTATTCCCAGGAACATCTGCATTTATTGTTCTTCATCTGTGCTCCTCAGTATTTAAATATATTTTGATGTATGTGAACTGATGGGGAGCTCCGTGACCCACTGAGTTAATAATGACTTTGATATAAGGCAAGGCCATTCACTCAGATGGGATATTGTACCTGGAAAATGAGAAGCAGACTGAAGCACGATAAGCAATAACACATGGTGCCCGTGGCTTTGGTCAAACCTACCATGTTTATTCAATAGGAGTGTTTAAATACACCATTACATGTGCCCACAAAGATCTTAATGAGCTTTATTGTTGAATTCCTATTGACTGCTGACATTCTGATTAAAAATATATTTTTTTAATGGAAGTGTATCATTATATTTGCTGGATTAATGATGCAAAAGTCTGGATCAATGATCCCAAAATTGTGGTAGCGATTTCCACTCAGGCAGTCTGCAAAATGGCACCCAGACTCAAAATGTTGGCTCTATTCTCTCTCCGCAGAAACTCTACCTACTGGTAGAAGGATTGGGAACCAGAGGCACAGGTTCAACGTGATTGGCAAAAGAAGTGATGGCAACATTTTTCTGCAGTGAGTGGTTGGGATCTGGGTTTCGCTGCCTGAGTTTGTGGTAGAGGCAGATTCAATCGAAATATTCAAGAGGCAATTGGATTTTTTTTAATTCATTCGTGGGACATGGGCATCGCTGGCTGGCCAGCATTTATTGCCCATCCCTAGTTGCCCAAGGGCAGTTGAGAGTCAACCACATTGCTGTGGCTCTGGAGTCACATGTAGGCCAGACCAGGTAAGGACAGCAGATTTCCTTCCCTAAAGGACATTAGTGAACCAGATGGGTTTTTCCTGAAATCGACAGTGGTTTCATGGTCATCAGTAGATTGTTAATTCCAGGTTTTTTTATTAAATTCAAATTCCATCATCTGCTGTGGTGGGATTCGAACCCTGGTCCCCAGATCATTAGCTGAGTTTCTGGATTAATTGTTTAGTGATAATACCACGGTGCCATCACCTCCCCCTTAAAAGGGAATTAGATAATGATCTGAGGAGAAAAACCTTGCAGAGGTACAGAGCAAAGGTGGAGGAATGCGGGGAGGTGAACAGCTCTTCACCAGTCCCCCCGCCCTCGTCCCCTTCCTCCCCACCCCCTGCCACTGGCTTCCCCAGACAACCAGGCAGGTAGAGCAGGGATCCCACTCACAAACCAGTTTTCCATTATGGAAGCTGGTGAGAAGGCTGGATCTTCAGAGGAGTGCAATCTGGGGGTTGTGGGGTGGGGCAGGGGGGGGAGTGTGGGGGTGCAGTCGTGATCAGGGGTTTATTAGTTAGGGGAACAGACAGGGGTTTCTATGGCCATAGACACAACTCAAGGATGGTGTGTTTCTTCCCTGGTACCAGGGTCAAGGATGTCACAGAGCAGCTGAAGGACTTTCTTCTGGGGAAGGGTAAAGAGTCAGAGGCCGTAGTTCACATTGGTACCCATAACTTAGGTAGAAAGGGGAATGTGGTCCTGCAATCAGAATTTAAGGAATTACATAGAAGAGTAGTAAGCAGGATCTCAAATGTAGTAATCTCTGGATTACTCCCAATGTTACGAGCGAGGGCAGAAACAGCAAGTGATGATAGATCAATGTGTGCTGGAAAGGGTTTTGTAAATTCATTCATGGGATGTGGGTGTTGCTGTCTAGACCAGCATCTATTGCCCATCCCATGTTGCCCTTGAGAAGGTGGTGGTGAGCTGCTTTCTCGAAACGCTGCAGTCCCTGAGGTGTAGGTAGACCCACAGTGCTGTTAGAGAGGGAGTTCCAGGATTTTGACCCAGTGACAATATATTATACATTGTCAAGTCAGGAAAGTGAGTGGCTTGGAGGGGAACCTCCAGTGATGGTGTTCCCAGTATCTGTTGCCCTTGCCCTTCTGGATGGTGGTGGTCTTGGGTTTGGAAGATGCTGCCTAAGAAACCTTGGTGAGTTGCTGCAGTGCAGCTGTTTGTCGGTGGTGGGGGGATTGAACGTTTGTGGAAGGGGGGACAATCAAGCAGGCTGCTTTGTCTTGGATTATGTCAAACATCTTGAGTGTTGTTGGAGCTGCACCCATCCAACTCAGTGGGAAGGATTCCTTCACACTCCTAACTTGTGGCAAGTAGATGGTGGACAGGCTTTGGGAAGTCAGGAGATGAGTTATTCTCTTCAGGATTCCCAGCCTCTGACATGATTTTGTAGCCACAGTTTTTATATAGATAGCCCAGATCAGTTTCTGGTCAATGGTAGCCCCCAGAATGTTGATAGTGGGTTACTGTTGACCAGGAACTGAATTGGACTAGCCATACAAATACTGGGGCTACTAGAGGCTTCTTTGGTAAAACAAAAGAACTTTATTACAAGACTGCATCATGACCTGTGTGCTTCCGGTTAGTCTGTGGTACCCTCCACAACAGGAGAAACTTCTCCCCCGGAGAGATTTTCCACGCTGGGTCCTGATTGGTTGCTCAGCCCATGTAAGGCTGCTCTTAACAGGACAATCAACATATTCCTCCCCCTCTAACTTCTTCGTATAATCCCTAACTAGCAATTTACTCCGTTCTAAAATCTAATTCTACACCATGTACACAAATCGGAAAATTATAAATCTTTGAGGGTTTTTCTGTTTCTTGTAGAATGATGTGGCGTCATTCTGTACTCTGAGATTCTTCCACATCATTGGCATTAACAGGAATGGCAATAAAGGCTACCTCTCTTGGCACAGGCTTTTCATTACACTCTGCTTCCTTGGGGACATCAGCTATGTCGATGACAAGTCGATCAGGTGCTTATGGGTTTGGACACATTTCTTGATGATAACAATGATTGCTGGGCCGTCTCTCTACTCCTCCGCTGATCCACATATTTATGAATGATTCATCCCTCCATCCCACCTGGGTGCGACAGGGGTCCGGTCTCAGAGACACGAATTCTGGGGATCTAACTTGATCCGTTTTTTATGTAAACAGCTTTGTCTACCCTCAATGTCTGTGCTCTACTATGTGAATCGTGGCTTGTTTTCTGATTACTTTGTCCGGCCTCTTCTCTCCCTGGGTAAATTTGGGCACAGGAGGCTCATTCTCGTTTCATTAGCAGTTCTGCTGGTGGAACTCCCGCTGTTACATGTGGAGTGATACGATAGCAAGTTGTGAGATTTAGTTTCTCCAAGTTTCCTCCTGACAGTTCCTCAGACCAGGTTCCACTTTCCCTCCTGTACCCCATTACCCTCGACTCCCTAGTCTATAGAGAACCTAACTCTGCCCTGAATAAATTCACTATCCCAGCCTCCACTGCTCTCTGGGGAAGAGAATTCCGCACACTAATGACCGTCTAACAGAAAATAATTCTCCTCATCTTCATCTTAAAAAGGAGACCTCTTATCCTTAAAACTGTGTCCCGTGGTTCTAACCTTCCTCACAAGAGGAGACATCCTCTTTCAAGTCTTCTCAGGATTTTATATGTTTCATTAAGATTGCTCTCATTGTTTTGAAGTCCAGTGACTACAGGCCCAACCCGTTCAACCTTTACTCATAAAAGAAGCCCCTCATTCCTGGAATGAATTGAGTGAACCTTCCCTGAACTGCTCCTAACACAGTTATGTTGTTTTGCAGATGAGGAAATCCCAACCAGGACACAATACTCCAGATGTGGTCTCACCAAGGCCCTGTACAGCTGCAGTAAAACCTCCTCACCTGTAACAACTCAGGAAACCCAACTGGAGAGGAGCAGGATTTATTGTTAAATGCAAAGTAAAGCCATTACTCTGTGGCATACATACATAAGTCCCAACTTTCCTTTTATTTAAACAAGTTATCCAACTACATTATAATTTCACCATGATAAATTATTAAAACAACAAGCAAATATAATTACAATGTCAACAGCAAATATACCTTCCTTAATACAGCCGCAAACAACCTCCCTTCCAATGAAAATGGCGTCCAGTTATCCGGCACTTTAGGGGTTTTGCCTTCTGGGGTTTCACCTTCCAGGATACACCAACCCTCACCAGGACAATAGTTCCGCCGACCCTTCCCAGTTCCTGCCTTATGAAGGACTCAGGTGATGAGGTCCGCCTGGGCAGCCCATTGCCTGTTACCAAGGGAACTCGTATTCAATGAGCCCGATGGGGAGATCACCTAGAGATTCCCCATGGAGTTATCACACTTCCTTTATATTCCATTCCCCATGCAACAAACAATAACATTCCCTTTTCCTTCCTAAAATTACTCACTCTAGTTGTGGGCTAACATTTCCTGATTCGTGTATTTGCCTGGAACTCGCTGCCAGGGGAGGTAGTGGGAGCAGATACAACAGTGAGTTTTAAGGGCATCTTGACAAATACATGAAGAGGATGGGAATAGAGGGATATGGTCCCCAGAAGAATAGGGGGTTTTAGTTAAGTCGGGCAGCATGGTCAGTGCGGGCTTGGAGGGCCGAAGGGCCTGTTCCTGTCCCGTAATTTTCTTTGTTCTTTGTGTACCAGGACACCCAGGAGGGTGGTTCATTGCCCACTGCCCGTGGTTAGTTAAGCTGAGGTCTGAGCTGGTGACTGTGGTATGAAATAGTTCGGTGTTCGACTGTGTGTCTGTCGACTGGTTACCTGTGTGATCAATTAAGCCTTGGAATGAGGATCGGGAAAGGAAGAGGGAGACTGTACAAGGCTGGTCGCTGTGGGAGCAGACATTCTAAAGCACTGGAAAGAACGCTCCTTTTATCATATCTGCATTTCTCTGTAAGACGCAATCGTGACAATCGAATTACTGGCAAAGTGAAGGTAACCCGTCCAGTCCATGCCTGCTGCACATCAGCAGAAACACAACGGGCCACTTAGGATCAGAGCAGCTGCCACCTGAATCTGACCATCCCAGGATGCTTTAGTTGGTGACCACACATGTGAACCTCAGAGATGAATAATGAATAAAGAGTTTCCAGTGAATCCTGGCAGCGGTTAGAGTGGGAACTCAGTCTGAGTGACTGTTTCGCCAGATTGTCAAAGTGTGATTTTGGAATAGAAATAATGTATGAACTGTGTCAACCAATAAGCTGCGAATATTCACCCAGGACCAATGTGGATAAACAAATAATCAAAGCAATGATTTATTTTCACGATTCTGGATATTGTCAGTAAGCCTCACCAGGGAAGCAGGAATTGTTTTTAGGAACAAATTGTACAACCTCAGTACGAGATCCTGGGACTGGGATCGCGGACAGAATTGTCCTTTCAGCTGCTGCCCAAACCTGGGGAAATACCAGAGCCCAATATGTTAGCGTCATGAAGCTTTACAGCATGAAAAGAGGCCCTTCAGCCTTTTGTGTCTGTGCTGGCCCTCAATCATATTCAATGTACTCTGCTTCAAATCCATCCCGCCTCCAAATAACTTACATTCTCCTCCAAACGAAAGATAGGGGATGCTTCTTTCGTTCAAAGCGGACAGAGTGTTTCCTGGTCTTTATCCCTGGCATCAAGGGGGTGTGACCAGCTGTAAATATTCACAGACTCTGTGAATGAACACAAACGGTGTTTATTGATGAGAGTTCAGCAGTCTCGTGACTGACGCTCGCTCCCAAAATGTCTCCTGCCTAAGAGGGCTCCACTCCTGGGGGAGATCGCACACTCAGTCCCAATTGGTCCCCCGGGCTTGGTGGCTCTTAACCTGCTGTGTTGCCTTTGGAGGGATGATATATTTATCTCATTGCCTCCTGGTTGAAGCAGAATGCTTCTGATTCTTGCTGTCCTCTCCCATCCTGAACAGTGATTGTCACTGTGAAGATGGTCATGGAGGCCCCAGAGACCCATCCCGAGAAAGCTGCAGCTTGGTGAAGCAGGCTGGTTACTGATAGTTGGTGTCTCTTTGCCTGTGCTGCATTCTGTCAGGTATTTGGGGGTTGGGTTAGGACCTTTTCTATGACTTTTATTTAATGAGTGGCACAGTGGTTAGCACTGCTGCCTCACAGCTCCAGGGACCCAGGTTCGATTCCTGGCTTGGATCACTGTCAGTGCGGAGTCTGCACATTCTCCTCGTGCCTGCGTGGGTTTCCTTCCACAGTCCAAAGATGTGCGGCCAAAAGAGAAAACGCTGGAAAATCTCAGCAGGTCTGGCAGCATCTGTAAGGAGAGAAAAGAGCTGACGTTTCGAGTCCCGATGACCCTTTGTCAAAGCTAAAAGGCAGAGAAAATGGGAGATATTTATACTGCAGGGGGAGGGAATGAAAGATGGGTCATAGCCACAGAAACCAGGGGAAAAGGCTGCTAATGGCAGTCCACAGAGAGAATAAAGGGTGTGAATGGCCAAACAGCAGAGAAGCTGTAAGCTGTGTCAGATGAAGATGTGGGGGGAAGGGGGAAAATGGCTCAGAGGTAGAATGTAGAAAAGGGGAAGCGGGGGGAGAAAAGGTAAGGGAAGGGGGATGAAGTTTTATCCAAAGATGTGCGGGTTAGGTTGATTGACTATGTTAAATTTTCCCTTTGTGTCCCGGATGCGTTGGTTAGAGGGATGAATAGGGTAAATATTGGAGTTATGGGGATAGAGCCTGGGTAGGATTGTTGCCGGTGCAGAATGGCCTCCTTCTGCACTGTAGGATTCTATGGTTTCTGTGAATGTGCAACTCCAGGATGGGTTTCCTGACAGGAATGTTATTATATTTCAAGGTGATGCGAGGAGGGTCTCAGATATGCAAGAGTTGAGGTTGGAAATGTTTTCAAATCAGGCATACCTTCCCCAAGCATGGATATAGTCTCCAGCTCTGAGAGAACAGGGAGACCTCCTTAGATTTCTCAAATCATCTGCACCTCAGGAGGTTTCAGCTTTAATCAGAAGGAGATGGGGTAAATGTACCGGCTGCTCGCTAAAGACACATCGCCTATTTCTGTCAGGAGAGCTTGCCTATACAAACTTTGGTCACCACGACCTTAAACTTCTTTGCTTCTGGATCCTTCCAAGCAGCATCAGGTGACCTGCGCCACAGTAGTCAACATTCCATGATGCTACTCACAGGAGCTGACACACTTCACTTCCATGTGTGAGGAGAAAGAGGGAGAATTATCCAGATCTATTGGCTGGTTGGGTTTTCTGTGGGTGCAGTGGTCAATTAAGGGAGCTTAGATGCCACTCTAAAGCACCAGCGTGAATCTCCCCCATGTTTTGAAGCTTTATTTTCCATCAACGTCATTCCCGTCAGTATGTGAGGATTATCTCCTGATCCTGCATGCTCTCAGGCCCTCAGGATCTTCCAGCGTGTGACATTCCACCATTGCAGTCTTCGGAACTCAAGGCTTTGAATTGGGGATTGGGCCCAGTGATAACTGCAGTCAATCTACAAACAGTGCGACTCTATCCAACCTGCCTCTTTATTTCATATCTCTAAATACCTGGCTAGCAGCAAGGAGAGATGGAGCAACAACTACTGGCCTTGCCACATCCTCTAGAATGAATACAAAGAGGTAATGATGTTATGTTGTCCAATAATCTTCTTCGTTCAAATGAGAACAAATTCAATTTTCATGTTTTTTTTCATATTAATTGCATCTGAAATTTATCTGTAAAATTCTACCTTGAAGCTGTTGCCTCTCCATTATCTTTTGTAAATATTTGTTCTGCTAAAAATACTCATTCAATGGAAATAAAAACCACATTTAAAACGGTGATTACAGATTTAATTCCCATATGGTTAACATTTAAAATAATGTTTTGTGTTTGTATTGATTTAGTCGCAATTATTTGCTTTATCTTTCCTGATCCAGTGACAGGCAGTGAATTTAATTTTTCCTCCTGTTTTGGATGCGTTAAGAATGTTCCTCACCTCGAGGAAGGCTTGCTGCTGGTGGATTGCAGAGAGGAAAGGAAGACTAGCATTGTCCTGACACCATCACAGACCATAGGATATCACAAACCCCTCACAACCAAGGAAGTGTGATTGCGAGCTAGGATTGGCAGGAGTAACTCTGTGCACAGCAAGATCCCATTAGCAGCAATGCAATCAGGAGAAGTTGTTTTAAAGTGATGGGGGCTGAGGGAGAAATATTGGCCAGCACATCAGGTAGAAATTTCCTGCCAGATGGGACCTTTCAGCACCACCAAATAGGACAATAAGGCCTCAGTTTCAACTCTCATCCATCATCTCCTCTGTGCTGCGCTCCCTCAGTACTGACCCTCTGACAGTGCAGCACTCCCTCAGTACTGACCCTCTGACAGTGCAGCACTCCCTCAGTACTGACCCTCTGACAGTGCAGCACTCCCTCAGTACTGACCCTCTGACAGTGCAGCATTCCCTCAGTACTGACCCTCTGACAGTGCGGCACTCCCTCAGTACTGACCCTCTGACAGTGCAGCACTCCCTCAGTACTGACCCTCTGACAGTGCGGCACTCCCTCAGTACTGACCCTCTGCAGTGCGCTACTCCCTCAGTACTGACCTTCTGACAGTGCAGCACTCCCTCAGTACTGACCCTCTGACAGTGCGGCACTCCCTCAGTACTGACCCTCTGCAGTGCGCTACTCCCTCAGTACTGACCCTCTGACAGTGCGGCACTCCCTCAGTACTGACCCTCTGACAGTGCGGCACTCCCTCAGTACTGACCCTCTGACAGTGCAGCACTCCCTCAGTACTGACCCTCTGACAGTGCGGCACTCCCTCAGTACTGACCCTCTGCAGTGCGCTACTCCCTCAGTACTGACCCTCTGACAGTGCGGCACTCCCTCAGTACTGACCATCTGACAGTGTGGCACTCCCTCAGTACTGAACCTCTGACAGTGCTGCACTCCCTCAGTACTGGCCCTCTGACAGTGCGGCACTCCCTCAGTATTAACACTCTGACAGTGCTGCACTCCCTCAGTACTGACCCTCTGACAGTGCAGCACTCCCTCAGTACTGACCCTCTGACAGTGCGGCACTCCCTCAGTATTAACACTCTGACAGTGCAGCACCTCTCAGTACTGACCCTCTGGCAGTGCGGCACTCCCTCAGTAATGACCCTCTGACAGTGCAGCACTCCCTCAGTACTGACCCTCTGGCAGTGCGGCACTCACTCAGTAATGACCCTCTGACAGTGCAGCACTCCCTCAGTACTGACCCTCTGACAGTGCAGCACACCCTAAACACCGCCCCTCTGACAGTGCGGCACTCCCTCAGTCCTGCACTGGGATGTCAGCCTGGGTTCTATGCTGAACCCACAACTGAGGAACGAGTGCTATTCACTGAATCACACTGACACGTCAACACTGAAGCACTCGTTATCTTCACCGTCGCCCCTACACAACTGGAATAAGCATCAAAAAAATTAATGAAAATGGAGCGTATCAGTAATGGGATTTGCTCAGTCGTGGTCAATTACAGATTTGTTACAACGCTGAAGGAGGCCATTTGGCCTATTGTGTCTGCATTGATCTCCAAATGAGAGATTTGGCTGGTGTCCTTCGCTCCTAACCACTCGCTGTGTGAATCTGTCTCCACCACACTCTCAGACAGTAGATTCCAGATCCTAACCACTCACTGTGTGAATCTGTCTCCACCACACTCTCAGACAGTGCATTCCAGATCCTAACCACTCGCTGTGTGAATATGTCTCCACCACACTCTCAAACAGTGCATTCCATATCCTAACCACTCGCTGTGTGAATCAGTCTCCACCGTACTCTCAGACAGTACATTCCAGATCCTACCCACTCGCTGTGTGAATCGGTCTCTACCACACTCTCAGACAGTCCATACCAGATCCGAATCACTCGCTATATGAATCTGTCTTCACCACACTCTCAGAGAGAGCATTCCAGATCCTACCCACTCGCTGTGTGAATCTGTCTCCACCACACTCTCAGACAGTACATTCCAGATCCTAACCACTCGCTGTGTGAATCGGTCTCTACCACACTCTCAGACAGTCCATACCAGATCCTCATCACTCGCTGTATGAATCTGTCTCCCCCACACTCTCAGACAGTGCATTCCAGATCATAACTAGTCACTTTGTGAACCTGTCAGCACCATACTCTCAGACAGTACATTCCAGATCCTAACCGCTCACTGTGTGAATCTGTCTCCACCACACTCTCAGACAGTGCATTCCAGATCCTAACTAGTCACTTTATGAACCTGTCAGCACCATACTCTCAGAGAGTGCATTCCAGATCCTAACCACTCGCTGTGTGAATCTGTCTCCACCACACTCTCAGACAGTGCATTCCAGATCCTAACCACTCGCTTTGTGAATCCGCTCACAGAAGCACTTTCATGATTTTATTTTATAAAATTATCTAAGTCAATTATATTTTTAGGTTATCACTTCTGGACAAATTCTGTTGTATATTTCAGAGAGTGGAATTGTCTCTGAATTGACAGCTTGTGCTCTGATATGGCAGAGTAATTTGGTCTCAGTGTCTATACTTGTAATATCCTTACTATGCTCGGGGTTGTGGGTTGTCAACGAAAAAAAAAGATGTGGTTTGTGGATGTAGATTGAAACTAACAAGAACAGGTTTTGTGAAGGAGCAGTTGCCTGCAGAGTAGAAACTGAAACTAAACGCAGAAGCCTGTGAAACACCGCAGTGACATCACTCGCAAATCATGTGATCAGCTCTTAAAGCAATCATGCAACCACTTAAATATATAATAATATTTTATACTTGAATGAATGGAAAATGATCTTTCATCAGTTCAGTTTCTTGGGGATGTTCTGCTGAAATGTTAATGAATTGCTTTGCCAGCCAATGGAGAAAGCCCCATAGTGGGTACAGGAGGAATTCTTGTCCCTGTCCATCTCGAGTAACTGAAGTCAGCTCTGTGCCCCGCACCTCAGAAGGTGGCATGGAGGAGGAGCCACACAAATTGACCAGAACCACACCGGAGCTGAAAGGTTAAATTCTGAGGACAGTTTATATTGGCAATGCTTGTGCTCCCTTGAAGAAAGATTAAGAGTGAGCTAATCAAGATGATTAAAAGATTCAATAAGATTATCAGAGAGAAACTCTTCCCTCTGGTGCACTGGGGAATACAGAACAAAGGGGGAGAATCTTAAAATTCCAGCCAGGTCATTCAGGGGTGATGCCAGGAAGCATTTCCTCACACAGAGGGGTGTGAAATCTGGAACTCTTACCCCCCAGACACTGTTGATGCTGGAGGTCATTTAGAGATATCGGGCAGATGGCAGAACTGTCTCGAGGGGCAGAATGGCCTTCTCCAGGTTCTATTTTCCCTGCTGGGAGTTTGCTTTTGTGTGATACGTGAGCAGCCCCCTCTAGCAGGGGGGTTGCAGAGCGAGGTGTGCCCAACTTTACTGTTAAAATCTAACAATGGATTGGCAGTGCCATTAGCCAATTACTAAACTGAAATAATATCTTGCACATTTGGATGAGAGTGAATGGATGTTTATGTAAATGTAGAAGCATCAATTAATGAGCAATATAGCAGAGACAGTATAACTCTGATTTGATTTGATTTGATTTGTTATTGTCACATGTATTAACATACAGTGAAAAGTATTGTTTCTTGCACACTATACAAAGAATACCGTTCATAGAGAAGGAAACGAGAGAGTGCAGAATGTAGTGTTTCAGTCATAGCTAGGGTGTAGAGAAAGATCAACATAATGCAGGACAGGTCCATTTAAAAGTCTGACAGCAGCAGGGAAGAAGCTGTTCTTGGGTCGGTTGGTACGTGACCTCAGACTTTTGTATCTTTTTCCCGAAGGAAGAAGGTGGAAGAGAGAATGTCCGGGGTGCGTGGGGTCCTTAATTATGCTGGCTGCTTTGCCGAGGCAGCGGGAAGTGTAGACAGAGTCAATGGATGGGAAGCTGGTTTGCATGATCGATTGGGCTACATTCACGACCTTTTGTAGTTCGTTGCGGTCTTGGGCAGAGCAGGAGCCATACCAAGCTGTGATACAACCAGAAAGAATGCTTTCTATGGTGCATCTGTAAAAGTTGGTGAGAGTCGTAGCTGACATGCCAAATTTCTGTGCTACTATTCTGTAGATTCTTGAATTCTGTTCCCTTCCAGTCTCTGTTAATTACCAGATGTGTGGTTCCAAAATTGTGAATAATCCTGGGAAATCTTTGCAATGTAATCAAATCCTGATCCCAATGCACTTGTTCTGAGCTCTGTCACTTGGGCCAGAAAGCAATCAGAAGGCTCTGCGATAATATCATTCATAAAACAAAATCTGCCAACAATCTCCTCAAGCCACTTAAATCACTGATAGCAGATAAGCAGAAAGCATTCACTTTGAACTATGTTTTCATTGGGTGGAGGAAACAAGAAATGTGAATTGTTGCTATGGATCAGGGAATGGGGACAGACTGGAGACAAGTTCCTGGGATTCTGTACCTTCCTGTATGTATCTGTTTAGCAGATACGATAGTGAGTTTTAAGGGGCATCTTGACATACATGAATAGGATGGGAATAGAGGGATACGGTTCCCGGAAGGGTAGGGGGTTTTAGTTCAGTCGGGGCAGCATTGTCGGTGCAGGCTTGGAGGGCCGAAGGGCCTGTTCCTGTGCTGTAATTTTCTTTGTTACACCATCGACACCATTGAGAGTGACTCCAATACTGGACTGGCCTCACTGACTGCTGCTGCCATGGGAGCATCCTCGCATTCTTATAAGTAGTAAGGCTTTGAAGGGCTCTGGTGAGCGGGCAGCAAAGTGCAGTTGAGGTTGAGATGGGATCAACCATGTTGGTATTGAATGGCGGAGCAGGCTCGAGGGGCTGAATGGCCCACTCCCGCTCCCAGTTCTGATGTCCGTACAGCCCAATTGGCAGGCAGTGCAGGTTGCCAAACCCTGTGCCTTGGGGAGGTTCGTGAGGGGTCATCCCTGTAAACAAAGCAAAACTGGAACTTCTCGCCCAACGAGGGAGACGTTATGTCATAGATTCTGGAGGAGTCACTTGTACAGAGGCCATTTCTTCATCATCCCCTCACCCCCCTCACCGCCTCATCCCCCGTGCCCCCTTCGCTCCCCCCTCACCCCCCTCGCTCCCCCCTCACCCCCTCGCTCCCTCCTCACACCCCGCGACCCCCCTCAGCCCCCTCACCCTCTGCACACCCTCGCCTCCCCCTCACCCTCTGCACCCCCCCCAACACCCTCCATTTCTCTGCAATGTTTCCCTTTTTAATTATTTATCTAAGTCCCGTTTGAAAATGATTATTGAGTTAGTTTCCACTGCCTTTCCCTTCGGCGAGCTAACAGAGGTTATGTACCAGAGATTAAACTTTAAGAGGCTTCGCGTCAGTAAAGACACGTGAGCTAAATTTTAACTTACATCTTTCTGAAATACATTGTCTGTTTGACCTGAACTCATCTACGAAATAAACAACATTCCGGCAATTTTCTCTGCAGAGGTATTTTTTTCTGACTCCATTCAAAAGACTGTTACCACATGTGGACAGTTAGCAGTGATTTTTGTTAATTACTCAGTGCTTTTTAATTGACATCAGAATTGGTGCTTGTAAAAGCAGCCTCTAGGTATTTTCTTGAAGTCTGGCCGAATGTTGGAGTACAATCATCTCCTCTAATTACACCAGCTAGAGTTTCAGTAGTCCTACTTCCAGCTGACATTTTGAATTACTGTTCTATCTCTGATCCCCAACCTGCTGCAAAGGAAAGCAATTAGTCACCATCGAACTGTAGAAAGCTGTTTGTCGAAGCACCCTGCTGATCTTGGGGTGAAGATTTCTAAGTTGCATCGAGGCAATGGGCTGAACCGGAATCTTTTATATATTGTCAGATCCACAAAGCAAGATTTGTCAGATATATTCATTTGTTGGTCACCATTACAACATATCACAACAGTTATAATATATACATTTGTTTCAGGTAATAGTGACCTCATTACAGCCTTGGTTCAAACATGGACGAAAGATTTTGATTTAATTTTTGATTTGATTTATTATTGTCATATGTATGCAGTGAAAAGTATTGTTTCTTGCGCGCTATACAGACAAAACATACCGTTCAAAGAGAAGGAAAGGAGAGAGTGCAGAATGTAGTGTTACAGTCATAGCTAGGGTGTAGAGAAAGATCAACTTAATGCAAGGTAAGTCCATTCAAAAGTCTGACAGCAGCAGGGAAGAAGCTGTCCTTGAGTCGGTCGGTACGTGACCTCAGACTTTTGTATCTTTTTCCCGAAGGAAGAAGGTGGAAGAGCGAATGTCCGGTGTGTGTGGGGTCCTTAATTATGCTGGCTGCTTTTCTGAGGCAGCGGGAAGTGTAGACAGAGCCAATGGATGGGAGGCTGATTTGCGTGATGGATTGGGCTACATTCATGACCTTCTGTAATTCCTTGCAGTCTTGGGCAGATCAGGAGCCATACCAAGCTGTGATACAACCAGAAAGAATGCTTTCTATGGTGCATCTGTAAAGGTTGGTGAGAGTCGTAGCTGACATGCCAAATTTCCTTAGTCTTCTGAGAAAGTAGAGGCGTTGGTGGCTTTCTTAACTATGGTGTCAGCATGGGGGGACCAGGACAGGTTGTTGGTGATCTGGACACCTAAAAACCTGAAGCTCTCGACCCTTTCTACTTCGTCCCCGTTGATGTAGACAGGGGCATGTTCTCCTTTACACTTCCTGAAGTCGATGACAATCTCCGTCGTTTTGTTGACATTGTGGGAGAGATTATTGTTGCCGCACCAGTTCACCAGATTCTCTATCTCATTCCTGTACTCTGTCTCTTCACTGTTTGAGGTCCGACCCACAATGGTGGTGTCGTCAGCAAACATGAAAATTGAATTGGAGGGGAATTTGGCCACACAGTCATAGGTGTATAAGGAGTATAGTGGGGGGTTGAGGACACAGACTTGTGGGGTACCGGTGTTGAGGATGATCGTGGAGGAGGTGTTGTTGCCTATCCTTACTGATTGTGGTCTGTGAGTTAAGGAGTTCAGGATCCAGTCGCAGAGGGAGGAGCCGAGGCCCAGGCCATGTATTTGGAGATGAGTTTTGTAGGAATAATAGTGTTGAAGGCTGAGCTGTAGTCAATAAATAGGAGTCTGATATAGGTGTCCTTGTTATCTAGGTGTTCCAGGGTTGAGTGCAGGGCCAGGGAAATGGCATCTTTTGGCTCACAGGGCTTAGGCAGAAAGGGCGAGGCAAGGTAAGTTATTTTTATCCAAACCTATATAGGATAAGGGTAACTATGAGTGATAGGCCAGTTTGGTGCTTCCGGTGTGGGATGTGGGAGTTCCTGGAAACACCTAGCCTCCCGGAGGACCACATTTGTGCCAGGTGCGTGGAACTGCAGCTCCTGAGGGACCGCGTCACGGAACTGGAGCTGCAGATTGCTGACCTTGGTCTAGTCAGGGAGAATGAGAGAATAATTGACATGAGTTATAGGGAACTAGTTACACCGGGGCATCGGGAGGAAGACACGTGGGTCACAGTTAGGAGGAGTAAAGGTCAGAAAGGTAACGTACCAGAGAGTAGTCCAGTGGCTGTGTCTCATAATAGGAAGGGCTCGGCGACAGGTGTGAGAGGGGAGGGGAGTGAGCAATTAGTGGAGGGGTCACCTGTGGTTGTCCCCCTCCAAAACAAGTATATTGTTTTGGATAGTGTGGAGGAGGATGACTCTCCATGGGTAAGCCGCAGTGACCAGGTCACTGGCACAGAGTCAGGCTCTGTGGCCCGGATAGGAAAGAGAGGGGTTAGGAGAGCAATAGTGGTGGGGGATGCATCAGTTAGAGGCACGGACAGGCGATTCTGTGGGTGCGAACAGGACTCCAGGATGGTAGTCTGCCTACCTGGTGCTGGGGTCATGGATGTCTCCGAGCGGATAGGAGGCATCTTAAAAGGGGAAGATAAAGAAACGGATGTCATTGTACACATTGGTGCAAATGACGTAGATAGGAAGAGCAGGGGGATCCTACGAGAGCAATTCAGGGAGTTGGGAAATAGACTAAAAAGTAGGGCCTCCAGGGTGGTCATCTCTGGGCTGCTCCCAATGCCTCGTGCCAGTGAGGCTAAGAATAGGGAGTTAGTACAATTGAATGCTTGGCTAAAGGACTGGTCCAGGAGGGAGGGCTTCATTTTCCTAGATCAATGGGAAGTTTTCAGGAGAGGATGGCACCTGTACAAGAAGGATGGGTCACAACTAAGTTGGAAGGGCACGAATATCCTGGCTGGGAGTTTTGCTAGTGCAGTTCGGGGGGGTTTAAACTAGTATGGCAGGGGGGTGGGGATCAAAATATTAGGTCTACAAGTGTAGAGGCTGGGGACGAGCTTGGGGCTGGGACAAGGCTGGCAAAGAAGAAGAGCACTCTGGGGGAGGATGACCTCACTGGGCCTGGAGGTCTGGAGTGCTTATACTTCAATGCAAGGAGCGTAGCAGGTAAGACAGACGAACTTAGGGCCTTAATGCTCACGAGGAATTTGGATGTGGTTGCGGTGACAGAGACTTGGTTGAAAGAGGGACAGGACTGGCAGCTGAATATTCCGGGGTACAAGTGTTTTAGGCGAGACAGAGATGGGCCAAAAGAGGTGGGGGAGTAGCAGTATTAGTTGGAGAGCATATTACAGCGGTGCAGAGGGAGGACAATTCAGCGGGGTCGTGTAACGAGTCACTCTGGGTGGAGCTTAGAAACAGGAAGGGCGCAGTCACTATGTTGGGGGTATACTACAGGCCCCCCAACAGCCCAAGGGAAGTGGAAGAACGGATATGTCAGGAGATAATGGATAGGTGCAGGAAAAATAGGGTTGTTGTAGTGGGAGACTTCAATTTCCCTGGTATAGACTGGAAATCGCTGAGAGCTGGGACTCTGAATGGGGAGGAATTTGTAAAATGCGTACAGGAGGGTTCTTTGGAACAATATGTAGATAGCCCGACTAGAGAGGGGGCTATACTGGACCTAGTACTGGGGAATGAGCCCGGTCAGGTCTTCAAAGTTTTGGTAGGGAAACATGTGGCAAATAGTGACCACAATTTTGTTAGCTTTAGGATAGTGATGGAAAAGGATGAGTGGTGTCCCAAGGGTAAGGTGTTGGATTGGGGAAAGGCTAACTTTAGTGGGATTAGGCAGAAATTGGCAGCTCTTGATTGGGAGAGGCTGTTTGAGGGTAAATCCACATCTGGCATGTGGGAGTCTTTTAAGGAACAGTTGTTAGGGCTACAGGACAGGCATGTGCCGGTAAAAAATGATAGGAAGGGTAGAATTCGAGAACCGTGGATAACCAGGGAAATTGAGGGACTGGTCAAAAAGAAAAGAGAGGCGTATGTTAGGTCCAGGCAGCTAAAAACGGAGAGAGCTCTGGAGGAGTACAAAGAAAGTAGGAAAGAACTCAAATGGGGAATTAGAAGGGCAAAAAGGGGTCACGAAATGTTCTTGGCAGACAGGATTAAGGAGAATCCCAAGGCATTTTATTCATACGTTAGGAACAAAAGGGTTGTCAGGGAAAAAATCGGACCTCTCAGGGACAAAAGTGGGGAATTATGCTTGGAGCCCAAAGAAGTAGGGGAGATCCTAAATGAATACTTTGCGTCGGTATTTACAAAGGAGAGGGATGTGTTGACTGGGAGTGTCTCGGAGGGGAGTGTTGAACTGTTGGAGAAAATCTCCATTACAAGGGAGGAAGTGTTAGGTTTGTTAGAGAATATAAAGACTGACAAATCCCCAGGGCCTGATGGAATCTATCCAAGGCTGCTCAGGGAGATGAGAGATGAAATCGTTGGGCCTCTGACGCAAATCTTTGTCTCGTCACTGGATGCAGGTGAGGTCCCAGAGGATTGGAGGATAGCTAATGTGGTCCCGTTATTTAAGAAGGGTAGGAAGGATAACCCGGGTAATTATAGGCCGGTGAGCTTGACGTCCGTGGTGGGGAAGTTGTTGGAGAAGATTCTTAGAGATAGGATGTATGCGCATTTAGAAAGGAATAAACTCATTAACGATAGTCAGCATAGTTTTGTGAGAGGGAGGTCATGCTTCACTAACCTGGTGGAGTTTTTTGAAGAAGTGACCAGAATGGTTGACGAGGGAAGGGCCGTGGATGTCGTCTCTATGGACTTTAGTAAAGTGTTTGACAAAGTCCCTCATGGTAGGCTGGTGAAAAAGGTTGGATCTCATGGGATAAAGGGGGAGGTGGCTAGATGGGTGGAGAACTGGCTTGGTCACAGAAGACAGAGGGTGGTAGTGGAAGGGTCTTTTTCCGGCTGGAGGCCTGTGACTAGTGGTGTTCCACAGGGCTCTGTATTGGGACCTCTGCTGTTTGTGATTTATATAAACGATCTGGAAGAAGGTGTAACCGGGGTGATCAGTAAGTTTGCGGATGACACAAAATTGGCAGGACTTGCAGATAGTGAGGAACATTGTCAGAAGCTACAGAAGGATATAGATAGGCTGGAAATTTGGGCAAAGAAATGGAGTTCAATCCTGATAAATGTGAAGTGATGCATTTTGGTAGAGCTAATGTAGGGAGGAGCTATATGATAAATGGCAGAACCATAAAGGGCGTAGATACGCAGAGGGACCTGGGTGTGCAAGTCCACAGATCCTTGAAGGTGACGTCATAGGTGGAGAAGGTGGTGAAGAAGGCATATGGCATGCTTGCCTTTATAGGACGGGGCATAGAGTATAAAAGTTGGGGTCTGATGTTGCAGATGTATAGAACGTTGGTTCGGCCGCATTTGGAATACTGCGTCCAGTTCTGGTCGCCACACTACCAGAAGGACGTGGAGGCTTTGGAGAGAGTACAGAGGAGGTTTACCAGGATGTTGCCTGGTATGGAGGGGCTTAGTTATGAGGAGAGATTGGGTAAACTGGGGTTGTTCTCCCTGGAAAGACAGAGGATGAGGGGAGACCTAATAGAGGTGTATAAAATTATGAAAGGCATAGATCGGGTGAACGGTGGGAAGCTTTTCCCCAGGTCGGTGGTGACGTTCACGAGGGGTCATAGGTTCAAGGTGAAGGGGGGGAGGTTTAACACAGATATCAGAAGGACATATTTTACACAGAGGGCGGTTGGGGCCTGGAATGCGCTACCAGGCAAGGTGGTGGAGGCGGACACACTGGGAACGTTTAAGACTTATCTAAACAGCCATATGAACGGAGTGGGAATGGAGGGATACAAAAGAATGGTCTAGTTTGGACCAGGGAGCGGCACGGGCTTGGAGGGCCGAAGGGCCTGTTCCTGTGCTGTATTGTTCTTTGTTCTTTGTTCTTATCTGCTGTGGGCCTGTTGCGGCGATAGGCAAACTGTAGTGGATCCAGATTGTCCAGGAGGCTGGAATTGATTTGTGCCATGACTAACCTTTCGAAGCACTTCATAATGATGGATGTCAGAGCCACCGGCCGATAGTCATTTAGAGCTGAATTCCAGAGGTGGGGTGAGAATGACAGCTCTTGACATCAAGGCAGCATTCCACCGAGTGTGGCATCATGGAGCCCGAGCGGAACTGAAGTCAATGGGAATCAGGGGGAAATCCCTCCGCTGGTTGGTGTCACACCGGGTACAGAGGAAGATGGCTGTGGCGGTTGGAGGTCAATCATCTCAGCTCCAGGGCATCTCTGCAGGAGTCCCTCAGGGTCAGTGTCCGAGGCCCAACCATCTTCAGCTGCTTCATCAATGACCTTCCCTTCATCAGGTCAGAAGTGGGGATGTTCACTGATGACTGCACAATGTTCAGCACCATTCACGATTTCTCAGATACTGAAGCAGTTCATGTTCAAATGCAGCAAGACCTGGACAATGTCCAGGCTTGGGCTGACAAGTGGCAAGTAACATTTGTGCCACACAAGTACCAGGCAATGACCATCTCCAACAAGAGAGGATCTAAACATCTCCCCTTGACATTCAATGGCATCACCATCGCTGAATCCCCCACTATCCACATCCTGGGGGTTACCATTGACCAAAAACTGAACTGGAATAGCCGTATAAATACTGTGGCTACCAGAGCAGGTCAGAGGCTGGGAATCCTGCGGTGACTAACCCATCTCCTGGATCCCCAAAGCCTCTCCACCATCTATTAGGCACAAGTCAGGAGTGTGATGGAATACTCCCCACTTGCCTGGATGAGTACAGCTCCAACAACACTCAAGAAACTCGACATCATCCAAGACAAAGCAGCCTCCATGATTGCTACACCTTCCACAAACATTCAATCCCTCCACCACCAACACACAGTGGCAGCTGTGTGTTACATCTGCAAGATGCACTGCAGGGACTCACAGAGGTTCCTGAAGTAGCACCTTCCAAACCCACGACCACGACCATCTAGAAAGACAAGAGCAGCAGATACCTGGGGAACACCACCACCTGGAGACTCCCTTTCAAGTCACTCACCATCCTGACTTGGAAATATATTGTTGTTCCTTCACTGTCACTTGGTCAAAATCCTGGAACTCCCTCCCTAATAGCACTGTGGATGTACCTACACCACATAGACTGCAGCGGTTTAAGAAGGCAGCTCCCCACCACCTTCTAAAGGACATTAGGGATGGGCAATCAGTGTTAGCCTAGCCAGCGACACCCACATCCCGTAAAAGAATAAAAACCATAACCTTTCTGAATTAAAGTTTCAATCTCGGCGTTTCATTAGCTGTGAGCATGGGTCACAATATAACGTGTGGTGTTATAGCCCTATCCCACTCCACATGTGAGTATAGAATGAGAACCTTTCGAGTAGCTGGCTCTCATGGTAGCCAACTTGCCTGAGTCAGGTTGAGTTCAAATTCCCACTCCAGAGCTTCAGCATAAAGTTAAAGGCAGCCACTCCATGTATAGAATAAGGTATTAAACCAAGGTCTCGTTTTCCGGCCCTGGAGGATGTGAAAGATCCCCCGTCATTATTTCAAAGGTCAGCAAGGGAGATTTTTCCAGTGTCTTGGCCAGTCATTGCCCCTCAACCAACTTCACTAAAGGGCGGCATGGTGGCACAGTGGTTAGCACTGCTGCCTCACAGCACCAGGGACCTGAGTTCAATTCCGGCCTCAGGTCACTGTCTGTGTGGAGTTTGCACATTCTCCCCGTGTCGGCATGGGTTTCCTCCGGGTGCTCCGGTTTCCTCCCACAGTCTGGACGACATGCTGGTTAGGTGCATCGGCAATGCTAAATTCTCCCATAGTGTCCCAGGTCAGGTGGGTTCACCATGCTAACAGCATGATTGGCTGCAATCAGTAAGGATAGGCAACAACACCTCCTCCACGATCATCCTCAACACCGGTGCCCCACAAGGCTGTGTTCTCAGCCCCCTACTATACTACTTATACACCAATGACTATGTGGCCAGATTCCCCTCTGGTTCGATTTTCAAGTTTGCTGATGACACCACCGTCGTGGGTCGGATCTCAAACAATGACAAGACAGAGTACAGGAATGAGATAGAGAATCTGGTGAACTGGTGCGGCAACAATAATCTCTCCCTCAATGTCAACAAAACGAAGGAGATTGTCATTGACTTCAGGAAGCGTAGAGGAGAACATGCCCCTGTCTACATCAATGGGGATGAAGTAGAAATGGTCGAGAGCTTCAAGTCAACAACCTGTCCTGGTCCCCCCATGCCGACACTATAGTTAAGAAAGCCCACCAACACCTCTACTTTCTCAGAAGACTAAGGAAATTTGGCATGTCAGCTACGACTCTCACCAACTTTTACAGATGCCCCATAGAAAGCATTCTTTCTGGTTGTATCACAGCTTGGTATGGCTCCTGCTCTGCCCAAGACTGCAAGGAACTACAAAAGGTCGTGAATGTAGCCCGATCAATCACGCAAACCAGCCTCTCATCCATTGACTCTGTCTACGCTTCCCGCTGCCTCGGGAAAGCAGCCAGCATAATTAAGGACCCCACACACCCCGGACATTCTCTCTTCCACCTTCTTCCATCAGGAAAAATATACAAAAGTCTGAGGTCACGTACCGACCGACTCAAGAACAGCTTCTTCCTCGCTGCTGTCAGACTTTTGAATGGACTTACCTTGCATTAAACTGATCTTTCTCTACACCCTAGCAATGACTGTAACACTACATTCTGCACTCTCTCATTTCCTTCTCTATGAACGATATGCTTTGTCTGTATAGCACGCAAGAAACAATGCTCCTCACTATATGTTGATACATGTGACAATAATAAATCAAATCAAATCAAATGTTTCTAGGTATCCAGATCACCAACAACTTGTCCCTATGCTGACATTATAGTTAAGAAAGCTCACCACCACCTCTACTTTCTCAGAAGACTGAGGAAATTTGGCATGTCAGCTACGATTCTCACCAACTTTTATAGGTGCACCACAGAAAGCATTCTTTCTGGTTGTATCACAGCTGGGTATGACTCCTGCTCTGCCCAAAACCACAAGGAACTACAAAAGGTCGTGTATGTAGCCCAATCCATCACTCAAACCAGCCTCCCATCCATTGACTCTGTCTACACTTTCCACTGCCTCGGTAAAGCAGCCAGCATAATCAACGACCCCACGCACCCCGGACATTCTCTCTTCCACCTTCTGCCGTACCGACCGACTCAAGAACAGCTTCTTCCCTGTTGCTGTCAGACTTTTGAATGGACCTACCTCATATTAAGTTGATCTTTCTCTACACCCTAGCTATGACTGTAACACTACATTCTGCACTCTCTCCTTTCCTTCTCTATGAACAGTATGCTTTGTCTGTATAGCGCACAAGAAACAATACTTTTCACTGTATACTAATACATGTGACAATAATAAATCAAATCAAATGTTTAAGTTTACAAAGTTTATTTATTAGTGTCACCAGGAGGCTTACATTAACACTGCAATGAAGTTACTGTGAAAATCCCCTAGTCGCCACACTCCGGCGCCTGTTCGGGTTACACTGAGGGAGAATTTAGCACGGCCAATGCACCCTAACCAGCACGTCTTTCAGACTGTGGGTGGAAACTGGAGCACCCGGAGGAAACCCACACAGACACGGGAAGAACGTGCAGACTCCGCACAGACAGTGACCTGAACCAGGAATGGAACCCAGATCCCTAGTGCTGTGAGGCAGCAGCGATAACCACTGTGCCACCGTGCCGCCTTGTGTGGGGTTACAGGGATAGGGCGAGGTTTGAGCCTGGGTAAGATACTCTTTCGGAGAGTCAGTGTAGACTTGATGGGCTGAATGGCCTCCTTCTGCACTTTAGGGATTCTATGGATCATACCACGCAAGAAAGTAGGATAGGAGGAGCAGTAAGTGACACAATCACTAAAGCATATTATCTGGTCAACATCACGTGATTGTGGGATCTTGCTGTGCATAGGCTGCCACATTTCCCACATTAAAAGGATGAGTTCACTTCAGGAGTATTTGATTGGCTGCAAACACCTCGCGGCCAGTGGTCATAAACAGTATGGCCAAAATCCCAGTCTTTCTTTCTGCAAAATGTTCAGCTCTGCCCCAGTCCCAGTGTGAGTGTGAAATAGTCCTCGGCCGTTCAAGAGATATTTCTACAATTCAGAATAGGGAGGCTCTGTGTATTTGGTTGAGAAACTGCCCCAAGGAGCTTGAAGGGAATAAGTCCCAATGGGGAAGTGATGTGTGAAGCCATCCCCCTGCAGCTCTGCGCAGCCTCAGGCACAGAGACAGCTCCATGGTGACATCTAGTGTACACAGCCTGCAACTTACACTCCCACAACAAAAAAAGGGCAGCACGGTGGCTAGCACTGCTGCCTCACAGCGCCAGGGACCCGGGTTCGATTCTCGGCTCGGGTCACTGTCTGTGTGGGGTTTTCACATTCTCCCCGTGTCTGCGTGGGTTTCCTCCGAGTGCTCCGGTTTCCTCCCACAGTCCAAAGATGTGCAGATTAGGTGCATTGGCCATGTTCATAGAAATCATAGAACCCCTATAGTGCAGAAGGAGGCCATTCAGCCCATCGAGTCTGCACCGACCACAATCCCACCCAGGCCCTACCCCCACATATTTTACCCCTTAATCCCTCTAACCTACGCATCCCAGGACTCTAAGGGGCAATTTTTTTAACCTGGCCAATCAACCTAACCCGCACATCTTTGGACTGCGGGAGGAAACCGGAGCACCCGGAGGAAACCCACGCAGACACGAGGAGAATGTGCAAACTCCACACAGACAGTGACCCGAGCCGGGAATCGAACCCAGGACCCTGGAGCTGTGAAGCAGCAGTGCTAACCACTGTGCTACCATGCCACCTTAGTGTCAGGGGGACTAGCTAGGGTAAATGCATCGGGTTTTGGGGATAGGGCCTGGGTGGGATTGTGGTCAGTGCAGACTCAATGGGCTGAATGGCCTCCTTCTGCACTATAGGACTCTGTGATCTATGGTTTGACACAGTCCCTGGCAGAAACCAGTCCCAAAATCTTCTAATGAAGTCTAATTAAACCTGGCTACCTTGTGGCACCTTTACACACCCTGCACACCCTTACACATCCTTACACACCCTTACACACCCTTACACACCCTTACACATCCTGCACACCCTTACACACCCTTTACACACCCTTACACACCCTACACACCCTTTACACACCCTTACACACCCTTTACACACCCTTACACACCCTACACACCCTTTACACACCCTTATACACCCTTACACACCCTTTACACACCCTACACAACCTTTACACACCCTTACACACCCTTTACACACCCTTTACACACCCTTACACACCCTTACACACCCTACACACCCTTACACACCCTTACACACCCTTTACACACCCTTTACACACCCTTACACACCCTACACACCCTTACACACCCTTACACACCCTACACACCCTTACACACCCTTACACGCCATTACACACCCTTACACACCCTACACACCCTTACACACCCTACACACCCTTACACACCCTTACACACCCTACACACCCTTACACACCCTACACACCCTTACACACCCTACACACCCTTACACACCCTTACACACTCTTTACACACCCTTACACACCCTTACACACCCGACACACCCTTACACACCCTTACACGCCATTACACACCCTTACACACCCTACACACCCTACACACCCTACACACCCTTACACAACCTACACACCCTACACACCCTTACACACCCTACACACCCTACACACCCTTACACACCCTACACACCCTTACACACCCTTTACACACGCTACACACCCTTACACACCCTACACACCCTTACACACCCTTACACACCCTGCACAACCTTACACACTCTACAAATCCTTACACACCCTTACACACCCTTACACACCCTTATACACCCTTACACACCCTGCACACCCTTACACACCCTGCACAACCTTACACATCCTACAAATCCTTACACACCCTTACACACCCTACACACCCTTACACACCCTACACACCCTACACACCCTTACACACCCTACACACCCTTACACACCCTTACACACCCTACACACCCTTACACACCCTACACACCCTACACACCCTTACACACCCTTACACACCCTACACACCCTACAAATCGTAACACACCCTTACACACCCTTACACACCTTACACGCCCCACACACCCTTACACACCTTACACACCCCACACACCCTTACACACCCTTACACACACTTACACACCCTTACACACCCTGCACACCCTTACACACCCTACACACCCTTACACACCCTTACACACCCTTTACACGCCCTTACACACCCTTACACACCCTACACACCCTACACACCCTTACACACCCTACACACCCTTACACACCCTTTACACACGCTACACACCCTTACACACCCTACACACCCTTACACACCCTTACACACCCTGCACAACCTTACACACTCTACAAATCCTTACACACCCTTACACACCCTTACACACCCTACACACCCTTATACACCCTTACACACCCTGCACACCCTTACACACCCTGCACAACCTTACACATCCTACAAATCCTTACACACCCTTACACACCCTACACACCCTTACACACCCTACACACCCTACACACCCTTACACACCCTTACACACCCTACACACCCTACAAATCGTAACACACCCTTACACACCCTTACACACCTTACACGCCCCACACACCCTTACACACCTTACACACCCCACACACCCTTACACACCCTTACACACACTTACACACCCTTACACACCCTGCACACCCTTACACACCCTACACACCCTTACACACCCTTACACACCCTTTACACGCCCTTACACACCCTTACACACCCTACACACCCTACACACCCTACAGACCCTTACACACCGTACACACCCTTACACACCCTTACACACCCTACACACCCTACACACCCTTACACACCCTACACACCCTACACACCCTTTACACACCCTACACACCCTTACACACCCTAAACACCCTTACACACCCTTACACACCCTGCACAACCTTACACACCCTACAAATCCTTACACACCCTTACACACCCTTACACACCCTACACACCCTTATACACCCTTACACACCCTGCACACCCTTACACACCATGCACAACCTTACACATCCTACAAATCCTTACACACCCCTACACACCCTACACACCCTACACACCCTTACACACCCTTACACACCCTACACACCCATACACACCTTTACACACCCTACATACCCTTACACACCCAACAAATCCTTACACACCCTTACACACCCTTACACACCTTACACACCCCACATGCCCTTACACACCTTACACACCCCACACACCCTTACACACCCTTACACGCCCTACACACCCTTACACACACTTACACACCCTTACACACCCTGCACACCTCTACACACCCTTACACACCCTGCACACCCTTACACACCCTGCACACCCTTACACACCTACACACCCTACATACCCTTACACACCCTACACACCCTTACACACCCTGCACACCCTTACACACCCTGCACACCCTTACACACCCTGCTCACACTTACACACCTACACACCCTTACACACCCTTACACACCCTGCACACCCTTACACACCCTACACACCCTTACACACCCTTTACACACCCTTACACACCCTGCACACCCTTACACACCCTACACACCCTTATACACCCTACACACCCTTACACACCCTGCACACCCTTACACACCCTTACACACCCTTACACACCCTTTACACACCCTTACACACCCTTTACACACCCTACACACCCTTACACACCCTACACACCCTTACACACCCTTACACTCCCTACACACCCTTACACACCCTACACACCCTTACACACCCTTACACACCCTACACACCCTGAC
This sequence comes from Mustelus asterias, assembly GCF_964213995.1. Taxonomy (NCBI): domain Eukaryota; kingdom Metazoa; phylum Chordata; class Chondrichthyes; order Carcharhiniformes; family Triakidae; genus Mustelus; species Mustelus asterias. The sequence goes on from NC_135807.1 coordinate 138,735,676, forward strand.
ACACCCTACACACCCTTACACACCCTACACGCCCTACACACCCTTACACACCCTTACACACCCTACACACCCTTACACACCCTTACACGCCCTTACACACCCTTTACACACCCTTACACACCCTTACACACCCTACACACCCTTACACACCCTGCACACCCTTACACACCCTTACACACCCTTACACACCCTGCACACCCTTACACACCCTACACACCCTTACGCACCCTTTACACACCCTTACACACCCTGCACACCCTTACACACCCTACACACCCTTATACACCCTACACACCCTTACACACCCTGCACACCCTTACACACCCTACACACCCTTATACACCCTACACACCCTTACACACCCTACACACCCTTACACACCCTGCACACCCTTACACACCCTACACACCCTTACACACCCTACACACCCTTACACACCCTACACACCCTACACACCCTTACACACCCGACACACCCTTACACACCCTTACACACCCTACACACCCTTACATACCCTACACACCCTTACACACCCTACACACCCTTACACACCCTACACACCCTTACAAACCCTTACACACCCTACACACCCTTTACACACCCTACTCACCCTTACACACCCTACGCACGCTACACACGCTGCACACCCTTACACACCCTTACACACCCTACACACCCTACACACCCTTACACACCCTTTACACACCCTTACACAACCTTACACACCCTTACACACCCTACACACGATATGTAACTGGAACATGTCTAACAGTGTGCATGTCACTGAGACACATCCAGGTACATCAATTCAACTGACATTCAAAAACACTTACAAAACAGCAGTACCTGTCAGAACAGTGCAAATTTCACCGAAACATTAAACACTCAGATGGTTTCCATTTTAACATCAGTTCCAATAAATACCGCGGCACGGTAGCACAGTGGTTAGCACTGCTGCTTTACAGCTCCAGGGACCTGGGTTCGATTCCCGGCTTGGGCCACTGTTTGTGTGGAGTTTGCACATTCTCCTCATGTCTGCGTGGGTTTCTCCGGGTGCTCCGGTTTTCTCCCACAGTCCAAAGATGTGCGGGTTAGGTTGATTGGCCATGCTAAATTGCCCCTTAGAGTCCTGAGATGCGTAGGTTAGAGGGATTAGCGGGTAAATATGTAGGGATATGGGGGTAGGGCCGGGGTGGGATTGTGGTCGGTGCAGACTCGATGGGCCAAATGGCCTCTTTCTGCACTGTAGGGTTTCTATGATTCTATGAAAATTGCTGATGAGGTTATTTCTGGAACCTTCTCTCTTGTCCTTTATTCTACTTTTGAGGGAAGCCGGCAGTTCATTTTTTGAACACTTTGTTGGAATGACATATTATTTTCATTTGTTTCAAAACCTAGAATCCCTACAGTGCAGAAGAGGCCATTCAGCCCATCAGATCTGCACTGACCCCTGCACTGTACTTCCTGATCCATTTTATAGTTCATATTAGAAAGGAACCATTGGAATTATTTCAGATTCCCTGTGAGTGCCATTGGCCCAGGAGTCAATGAATAGGAACCAAAGGTTTGACAAGAGCAGAATAAACTGCCTCATTGTTTTGGATCCTGAAATGGGTGTTGCTTGCAGTCAACTTTCAACTAGAAATGGGATCTTTATTGTAGGACACCATTGCTGGTGGATCTGTGCAGGGGCTGAATTTTCATGGCATTTCCCAGTGTTCCGATGGTGCTACCCTGACCAGGAAATTCACCATCCGCGGCTGGGCAGTGATTTGCCAAAAACATTGGTGAAGGAGCTCCACCCAGTCCAATCCTGGAGGCTCTACTCTGGGCCTGATTTGAGTTAGTGGATGCTGACCTCTTGTACAAGGGGGCCTCCCCAACCCCCAGAACCCACCCAAAACCAGATCGATGGAATTTGATGAATCGCTCAATTGGTTGGTGGATACTTCAAATCAACCAGGGCTTACCTGGTGAACCATACTGGGGAAGTATCCCACTCCCCCATCACCGCCCCTCTGACAGTGCGGCACTCCCCCAGCACCGCCCCTCTGACAGCACAGCACTCCCCCAGCACCGCCCCTCTGACAGTGTGGGACTCCTTCCGTACTGACCCCCTGACAGTGCGGCACTCCCTCCGTACTGACCCTCTGACAGTGCGGCACTCCCTCCGTACTGACCCTCTGACAGTGCAGCACTCCCTCAGTACTGACCCTCTGACAGTGCGCCACTCCCTCAGTACTGACCCTCTGACAGTGCGCCACTCCCTCAGTACTGACCCTCTGACAGTGTGGCACCCACTCAGTACTGACCCTCTGACAGTGCAGCACTCCCTCAGTACTGACCCTCTGACAGTGCGGCACTCCCTCAGCACTGACCCTCTGACAGTGCAGCACTCCCTCAGTACTGACCCTCTGACTGTGATGCACTCCCTCAGTACTGACCCTCTGACAGTGCAGCACTCCCTCAGTACTGACCTTCTGACAGTGCAGCGCTCCCTCAGTACTGACCCTCTGACAGTGCAGCGCTCCCTCAGTACTGACCCTCTGACAGTGCAGCACTCCCTCAGTACTGACTCTCTGACAGCGCGGCACTCCCTCAGTACTGACTCTCTGACAGCGCGGCACTCCCTCAGTACTGACTCTCTGACAGCGCGGCACTCCCTCAGTACTGACTCTCTGCATTAAAGGCTCCTCTAGCTTGGAGTCTGTCACATTTTCCGATACAGCTGCTGAAACACCCTGTCTCCAGGGATCAGCACTCAGCTGAAGTAGAAGAACTGGAATGAAGGGGAAAGTGTCCAAGAGACCCACTTTATTACAGTGCTTTCCGAACACAACGATCATTCTTGAGAATCGTTGGACCAAAGAGTGACACAGCTTCTGCAGGAAGTGGGATCGGTTTTGTTCACACTGGCCTGTGATTTCTGCAATGCTGGAGATGGATTGAATGCAGCCAGTGAGCAAGCAATGGACTCTCTTGAGGAAAGGTATCACCGTGGAGACAGTGCTTTAGAGTTTCTGCCTGATTGAAAAATCAATGTCCATTTGTATCAGTGACATGTGACCGTCAGTGAGACGGTGGGTTGCTTGGAAAATGTCTGCACTCATCATGTGATATCTGACCATTGTTACCTGATGCTCCTCTCTCTCTCTCTCTGCACTTAGAGACTTTGTCATTAAGACTATATTTCTTTCTCCTCCCAACACTTCAACCTCTTGCTTTTTTCAATTCAATCCTTTAACTAACACGGCTCATTGTTAATGAAAGAACAAAAACATTAGCACGAGGACATCGCTCAGAGCAAACTAAATTGCATCGCCCCCGAGAATGGGTGTGGAGAAGGCGATGCAGGATTTGTCCACACATACAGGGGTTGAGGACTGCCCTGCAGCGTACAGACACACTGCTGAGTGGAGCTCGGAGACAGCAGAGAAAACTCTACCCCAGACAAATGATTATACTCTGCCAGCTGACCTCCTGTGCCATTGCTCCTGCCAAATGACCCCATCCTGTCGAGGCACCAATATTATCCCATCCAATACACAAATTAATCAGCTGCGGCAACACTGCTGCGTGCTTATGTTCCCATGTGGCTTTCAGCCTCAGAACTCGGAGTTATCTGCTGGTTAATTCCACTGGGATTGTTGGTGAGAGTTTGGAAACGGAGAGATATCAGATGCTCTGAAACGTCTTGCTCCAGGTTCCGGGAAGCGAAGTGTGACCCTTAACAGCTGACTGATCCATTGGATTGCCCAAAGTTCAGGTGACCTCCTATGGGTGAAGGGGGTTTGCAGATTGCTAACTGTTTGTAAATGTTTGGCTCCAAGACTCCAAGAAAACCAGTTTAACCTGAATGTCCTTCTCCATTTTCAAATACTTCTGTACTTTGGAGTAAATCAGATTGACATTTGATGTTTTTGGTTTATTGTCAGTGATGCTGCACAATTTACGGAAATTCATGTTACAGTTTTAATTGTATTATGATAATAGAAACACAGGGGGACCACGGTGGCACAGTGCTTAGTGCTGCTGCCTCACAGCGCCAGGGACCCGGGTTCGATTCACGGCTTGGGTCACTGTCTGTGTGGAGTCTGCACATTCTCCCTGTATCTGTGTGGGTTTCCTCCGGGTGCTCCGGTTTCCTCCCACACTCCTAAGATGTGCGGGTTTGGTGGATTGGCCGTGCTAAATTGCCCCTTAGTGACAGGGGGCCTAGTAGGGTAAATACATGGGATTATGGGGATGGGGCCTGGGTGGGATTGTGGTTGGTGCAGACTCGATGGGCCGATGACCTCCTACTGCACTGTAGGGATTCTATGATTCTATGATGGAAAATAGGAGCAGGAGGAGGCCATTTGGCCCTTCAAATCTGCTCTGCCATTTATTCTGATCATGGCTGATCATCAAATTCAATACACTGATCCCATTCCCGCCTCCCCCCCATATCCTTTCATCCCTCTGCCCTAAGAGCTATATAGAACTCCTTCTTCAAAACATTCAATGTTTTGGCCTCAACTGCTCTCTGTGGTAGTGAATTCCACAGACTGACCACTCTCTGGGTGAAAGAAATTCTCCTTGCCTCAGTCTTAAACAGTCTACCCTGTATCCTCAGTCTGTGACCACTTCCACCATCGGGAACATCCTTCCTGCATCTACCCTGTCTAGTCCTGTTAGAATTTTACAGGTTTCCATAAGATGTCCCCTCATTTTTCTAAACTCCAGCGAATATAATCCTAAGCGACTCAGTGTCTCCTCATACGTCAGTCGCTTCATCCCAGGTGATGGATGGAGCCGAGTTAGATTCAGAAATGAAACATGACTTGTTTTTTTTTAATTTTAAGGGGATGCTTTATACCGCAATCCCTTGAGAAGAGAATGATCTCCAAATTGGAAAATGATTCAAGATTGAAGAGTGGTTCTCCAATCCATAGTGCCAAAAAGGCGCAGTGGTGGCAAAGATGGAGGTCTTCTTTTAGCATCCTGTTCTCCTGATGACGGAGCAGGAAAACATTCACTCAGAGAAGTGAACCCATTGTGATAGCAAATATTTACCCCCAACATACCGAGAGGGTAAGGTCCCTGAGTGTTGCCAAACTTCACGAGAGAATCAATGAACACAGGGGAGGTTCTGCTAAGTGCAGAATGTCAGCTAACACTCAGGGAAAGTAATAAATCTGTTCTGGGCAACTAGAAGCTAATTAGTCCTGCGCTGGTGTTGGTTAGAATAATGGCATCATTATCAGGGAGTACCCGTGTGATCATGCAATGGGCCAATTGATGGGGGAGTCTCTGCCTGAATAATAGTGTTGGTTATATTCAGGAGTTGATATTGCAAGCTGTGTGCAATTCCTAAAATCCCCTGGCAATGTTCCTCACCAAAGACTCAACAGTGATAGGTTAAGCTTATAAGTGGGAGCAATCCATTTATCCGTGCATTCTAACAGTGCTTTGGAAATTGTTGGAAAAGGTCATTGAGTGTCTTTAAGACAGAGATAGATAGGTTCTTGATCAATAAGGGGATCAGGGGTTATGGGGAAAAGGCAGGAGAATGGGGATGAGAAAAATATCAGCCATGATTGAATGGCGGAGCAGACTCGATGGGCCGAGTGGCCTAATTCTGCTCCTATGTCTTATGGTCTGATGGGCTTAGTCAATGAAAATGCAGATGTTCCTATTATCTAGAAGATGTCTTGGTAAAATGACAGATTTAAACACAGACTATGTTTTTTCTCCATTTAAATTAAGTACAGCAGTTACAATCTTCCTGTTACCATAAACATATGGGGTGTGATCTTACTGACTATTCACGCCACACTCCCACTGCAGTGAAGTCGGAGAATTTGGCAGTTATCGGTGTGAACAGTCATCACATTTGGGCCATGAACTCTTGAATTTTAACCCCATCTTAATGCTTTGTGCAGCATCAGGGATTAATTCGAACTGTGAGATGCTAAGGATAATCGGAAGCTTTTTCCCAGGGTGGAAGAGCCAATTATCAGCGGGCATAGGTTTAAGCTGCGAGGGGCAAAGTTAAAAGGAGATGTACCAGGCAGGTATTTTACACACGGAGTGGTGGATGCCTGAAACTCGCTGCTGGGGGAGGTAGTGGAAGCGGATACGATAGTGAGTTTTAAGGGGCGTCTTGACAAATACATGAATAGGATGGGAATAGAGGGATATGGTCCTGGAGGGTAGGGGGTTTTAATTCAGTCGGGCAGCATGGTCGGTGCAGGCTTGGAGGGCCGAAGGACCTGTTCCTGTGCTGTAATTTTCTTTGTTTTTGTTTTATTCTTTGAGAAGCAGGAAGTGATGTAACATCTCACGATCTTGTAGCTTCCTGGTAAAATGAAACCACAGTAAGATTATTTTTTAATAAAGCTAATGCTTTCCTTACCTCAACAGACTTGTTAAATATTCTGTGCTAGCTCAACAAGACTAAGAATATAATATGGTGGCAGTGAGTGAAAGAACAAGTCTGGAAAAGTCTCTGCCTCTACTGTAAGCCATCAAGCAGGCTGCAGGTCTCAGACCCGGCAGAAACGTAGCTGTATTGGTGCCGAAGGTTTGCCCGGTATCGCATCACATCCAGGACTCACACAGACACGAAGCAGTGAGCAGGTCAGTGGGCAGTGATACGTGATGGGTGGCTGCACGGACGATATCAGACCAGCAAGGGATCAATGAAGAGAAAGCAGTGTATGATGTAGTAATAAAGCACGTTATGTCTACTTCCATCTGCAAAAGAATACCATTGCTGAGCGGGCTAACTTTAACAAGTATACCCAAAAACAAGGCAAAGTTTTGATACATTTATCAATGATCCGTATAGAATTGCAGAGAACTGTGAATGTGGCAGCTAAAAGATGAACTAGTCAGGGACAGAACTGTTGTCAGTCTTAGATGAAGCATTGTCTGACCAGAGAGATGATTTGATCTTACCAAAGAGAATTCAATCAAGCAGACAAGCTGAGGTCAGGGAGAAAGATCAGTTGGTGATTTGGGGTGACAGAGAGGACACCTCAGTGTAGTCGATGATTTACTCTTCTGATGAGAGGCTGGCCATTCTGAATGTTCTGAGACTCGGCATGCTGCAGTGGTTGCACCAAGGACACAATGTGGAGCCAGCGTGAGATATTCCCTCTGGTGGCCAGGGCTCTCTCAGGCACTGTGAGGGGTGATAGCAAACTAATTATCGTCAGGAGACAAGAGAATCATTGATGTCATCTTCCTTTCCATTGGGATCATGGGAATGTCTTGGGATGGTCCTATTCGGACACAGGGGTAAGACCTTCTTGATCATGGTAGACTAAGGCCATTTACGTCAGCGGGATATTCTCATCCTGCTGCAGTGATTGGAGTTCCCTGCAATGGGAGTGTGGTGTGAATGGCCGGTAACATTGCATCCTATGATAGATGGCATGGTGGCACAGTGGTTAGCACTGCTGCCTCACAGCACCAGGGACCCAGGTTCAATTCCGGTCTAGGGTCACTGTTTGTGCGGAGTTTGCACATTCTCCCTGTGTCTGCATGGGTTTCCCTCGGGTGCTCCGGTTTGCTCCCACAGTCCAAAGATTTGTGGGTTAGGTGGATTGGCCATGCTAAATTGCTCCGTAGTGTCAGGGGGATTAGCAGGGTAAATGAGAGTTATGGGGATATGGCCTGGGTGGGATTGTTGTCAGTGCAGACTCGATGGACTGAATGGCCTCTTTCTGTATTGTATCTAAGGAAGGATGTGCTGGCCTTGGAAAAGGTCCAGAGGAGATTCACAAGAATGATCCCGGGAATGAAAGACTTGACATATGAGGAGTGTTGAGAACTCTGGGTCTGTATTCGATGGAGTTTAGAAGGAAAAGTGGGGGAATCTAATTGAAAATTAGAGAATATGAAAGGCCTGGATAGAGTGGACGTGGGGAAGATATTTCCATTAGTGGGAGAGACTCGGATCCGAGGGCACGGCCTCAGAGTAAAGGGACAACCCTTTAGAACCGAGATGAGGAGGAATTTCTTCAGCCAGAGGGAGGTGTAGCCTAAGTGGCACACAGGGCCTCAGATTCCCTCCGAGGGGGTGTCAGCCTGGAGTAGGGGCTTGAATGGGACTAGCTAGGGTAAATGCACGGGGTTATGGGGATAGGGCATGGGTGGGGTTGTGGTCAGTGCAGACTGGATGGACCAAATGGCCTCCTTCTGCACTGTAGGATTCTATGATTCTACGAACACATAACCTTCTGGCGAAAGTGCTGACCACTGAGCTACAGTGGTCTTGGAGAGGCTGATTAACCCCATAGGGGAATTGAAGCAATGAACTGTGTGCTGTCATCACCGCACTCTGACCGATGGATCTAATCAGCTAACCCCACAACCCTGTACACTCCAGCACCTAATTTCACAGCAAGAAGTTTAATTTACTTCAGATCCAGCCTACACAAAGCCCGGTTGGTGAAGTTCTGTATGTATGGTACCAGTCTCCCGTGGACTGAAGCTGCATTAATAATCTATGACTTGTTCTTCTCTGGTTACACACTTAAAACTACAGCTTTCGATTTACATCGGTCGAGGACACAGAGGTAGATAATTGGACTGATGATAATTCTATTACCCAGCTCCTGGGGAGGGTTGGGAAATTACAAAGCAGAAATTCAAAAGAACTTTCAACAGCACTAATATCATGTCCCATAAATCATGGGCAGCTTGGAACTAACGACACCTGATTAGGCAAATAGGAGGCAGGGGAATCCATCAATTTTAAATAAGTCTTTCATATTCCAATATTTGAAACTCTTTGACCACTCCTGCTATAAATCACTGCAGAATCAAAGTCTGTTAAGGTTGACAGACTCAGGGTAATATGTTTAATATTATTTTTTTCCCTAAATACGTGGCATAAATCAAGGTCTAGAAGTGATGCTTTGTGGTTTGACGCAGAACAAAATCCTCACATTCGTTTCTATGTCATTAGTTTGTTCAATAAATGCAGGAATCCGAGCTGTGTTACTCAGAACCACACAACTCAGAAACAGGCCCTCCAGCCCATCGCCACAATACTGCCCTTTTTCAAAAAGCTATTTCCCCATAACCCTTCAGATTGTTTCCGTTCAAGTGTTTCCCCAATTCTTTTTGGGATATTGCTTTTGAATCAACTTCCGTTGTCGTTCAGGCAGCGCCATCCAGAACTTTCTCTTGATTCTCTCCCTGAATGTAAAGGTCTACCAGGCTGACAAAGCGCATGTGTTACACCTGTCTCCGTGGCCTGTTTTTCCTGAAACTGGGGGGTGGAATTCTGCCAGTGCCCCTTCCGGCGGGCTTGATGGTAGGTGGGGGGGGGGGGGGGGGGGGGGGGGGTGGAATATGGGGGGAGGCCCAGAAATGGGTTTCATGCTGCCATGAATTTACAGCAGGATCTTCCACTGCTGCCCCCTGCCCCCATTGGTGGATTGGAAAACCCACCAGAGGCTGGAGTGAAACTCATTTACAACCAGTCAATGGGATACAGATCAAGGCCGTCCCTCTCCCCACCCCCCAACCACCCACCCCCTCCTCCCCTCTTCCCCTCCTCCCCCCCATGCCAGTGTCAAACACGTTTGGAACAACATGGTGTGCAGATGTTGAGATTCACCTGAACAGTGCGGTGCTGGGTGTGGGTGGTGGGGGGGTAAACATCTGCATGTGGACCTTCCAGTTTGGGTGTCCTGATGGGGGGGTCTGTTCTCCAGCCTCACAATGTTCCCAGAGGGGGTCCATCTTCCTCCTTGATGCTCCCGGGCATCCAGCTTCCTTCTCAGGAGGTCCGATGTTTTTCTTCAATAGTGAGTCAGTGATGTTGGACGCCATTCCAATACAATACCGGAATAGGATTGTCTGCCAGAGCAGCCCTGCCACTGAATATGGGGCAAATCCCCTGGGTGCATCATTAACAGGGTCAAAACCGGATGATTTGGTGTTTCTTTCCCACTGGCGGGAAACATCCCACATCCCCCTCCCCACCCTCTCACTACGGCAGTCTCAAAATGGGAGAATTCCACTCAAGACCATTAACCAGAAGCTATATCTTCAATTTCAGGTTTCAAGTTTCACAAGTAGGCTTACATTAACACTGCAATGAAGCTACTGTGAAAATCCCTTGGTAGCCACACTCTGGCACCTGTTCGGCTACATTGAGGGAGAATTTAGCATGGCCAATGCACCCTAACCAGCATGTCTTTCGGACTGTGGGAGGAAACCGGAGCACCCGGAGGAAACCCACGCAGACACGGGGAGAACATGCAGACTCCGCACAGACAGTGACCCAAGCTGGGAATCGACCTGGGTCCCTGGCGCTGTGAGGCAGCAGTGCTAACCACTGTGCCGCCATCTTGAAGGGGGGCATGGGGGGGGGGGGGGGGGGGGACACTCCACATCAAACAAAGCTGACCAGGATTCTCACCTCCTCTCGCTGTCGGCCAGAGGCACGTGGGCAGCAGTTATATTTCATTAATTCACCTGTTTGGCTGCACTGTGAGCATCAAGTTCACCACATCATGGAGTGGGTCCCGAACCCAGAACATGGGGCTCAGAGCCAGGGACCTGCCCCACCAGCCTTCTAGATCACAACAGCTAAGGTTTCAGGCTTTCCGCAGAGAAATCTTCCCAAAACCACAATGCCTTTGTGTAAATGTGTTACCCAAAGGGGAACCCAGAGGATAAGCAACCATTATGTGTCGCAGAATGTTTCACTAACTGTAAAAGGCAGACAGGGCGAAGGAATCTTACACTCTGTGCAAGGCCAGTCCTGAAGGGGGTAAAACAACAGCCCCGGAATCTCAGATGATCGAAAGAAATGGTTTAATCAAACGCCCAGAAAATTCCACACATTTTTCAGAAGACTAAGGAAATTTGGCATGTCAGCTACGACTCTCATCAACTTTTACAGATGCACCATAGAAAGCATCCTTTCTGGTTGTATCACAGCTTGGTATGGCTCCTGCTCTGCCCAAGACTGTAAGAAACTACAAAGGGTCGTGAATGAAGCCCAGTCCATCACTCAAACCAGTCTCCCATCCATTGACTCTGTCGACACTTCCCGCTGTCTCGGCAAAGCAGCCAGTGTAATTAAGGGCCCCACACACCCTGGACATTCTCTCTTTCACCTTCTTCCATTGGGAAAAAGATACAGAAGTCTGAGTTCACGTACCAACCGACTCAAGAACAGCTTCTTCCCTGCTGCTGTCAGACCTTTGAATGGACCTACCTCATATTAAGTTGATCTTTCTCTACACCCTAGCTATGACTGTAACACTACATTCTGCACTCTCTCCTTTCCTCCTCTATGAACGGTATGTTTTGGCTGTATAGCGCGCAAGAAACAATACTTTTCACTGTATCCCACCCAATACATGAGACAATAATAAATCAAATCAAAACATCAGAAGAAAGCTCCTTTCTCGAAACACCAGAATGTGAAATATATTTAACTTAATTTCATTGCTTTTGGAGACATTGTAATTCGATAAATTGGACAATATTGTTGCAGCAGGCTAAGCATAAATGTCAGTCACACCTCAGTGGGAAATATCCATGTCTTCAAGTTGTTGGAAGGTCCTGAGTTCAAGTCTTACCCTTCAATGTTGAACAGAAAGTCTAAGCTGCCAGTTGTGGTGTGGCGCTGAGGGAGCTCAGCATTGTTGTAGCTGCAGTCATTTGGATGAGTCTCTCTCTACCCTTCCGAGTGAACATGAACATTCCTGAGGCACTATCATTATGACCGGTCCCCCCAATGTGTTAAATTCCAGAGTGGGATATCCCCAGATTGTTATGCTGCCAGTTCAGTTCCTTTATCCATCTCCCTCAGTTAGTCACACCGTGATTAATTTATTGCGACAATAATAAATCAAATTAATTTTAAAAGGATTCCTTCTCTTGTGGAAAGCTTTTCCCAGTTTTAAAAGGAGTCAATTTAACCTGGCTTTCTTAAGTTAAGGAAAGAGAGGTTCATGAGTCACTAAAACGTGAGAAGAAATAATAAAACACAACATCCAATGCACAGAGCGAAGAGAGTCTAAATATAAAATACACAAACCAGTCTTTGGCTTGTCTGGGAGGTGGAGATAGTGAAACATTGCGGACGTTAAGTTGGGTGATTCTGGTAGTGCTGACTTCCACAGCTGAGTATTTGGTTTGTAGATTCTTGGTTCTGCAGGTTAGCTGAAAGGAGTTGTCCTGTTTCCTTTTCAACTGTGGCTTTACCTACTTGCTTCCAGCAATCAAGAGAGAGAGAGAGAGACACATTTTACTTGCAAGCAGCAGGGATACCTAGTCAATGTTCTTCAGCTGTGACCTACACAGCACACCAGCACAGTAGAGCTAGACCACCAGACTAGCATACAGAGATCAGAGATGTAATTTGTTTTTAACCCCTTTCTTGTGTATTCCTAGAAAGGCAAAATCACAAACCTATCTGGGATGTAACTCACAGGTGATAGTTGTGTCTGAGATCAGTTTCCATTATCTCCACAGGAGATTGCAGTTCAGTTTCCATTATCTCCATAGGAGATTACAGTTCAATTTGCAATGCACCTCTTTCTTTGAAATATCTCTGTCTGAAAAAAAGGTGCAACATTTCATTGTCTTTCTTGGGACTGAGATTAATCCACACAGGAATTCCAGTTAGTGGTTACTTTGCAATCTTTTGCTTGTGTGTCCTTTTTAAAAACACACGCCTTATTTAAAAGTTCAAAATGTAATTCAGAGCTATGATGCATTGTCATGGCACTGTTCAAAGAAGAGCAGGATGTCAGAAGTTGCAGCGAGACATAGATAGAATGCAAGACTGGGCGGAGAAGTGGCAGATGGACTTCAACCCGGATAAGTGTGTAGTGATCCATTTTGGCAGATCCAATGGGATGAAGCAGCAGTATAATATGAAGGGTACCATTCTTAGCAGTGTAGAGGATCAGAAGGACCTTGGGGTCCGGGTCCATAGGACTCTTAAATCGGCCTCGCAGGTGGAGGATGCGGTCAAGAAGGCGTACGGCGTACTAGCCTTCATTAATCGAGGGATTGAGTTTAGGAGTCGGGAGATAATGCTGCAGCTTTATAGGACCCTGGTTAGACCCCACTTGGAGTACTGCACGCAGTTCTGGTCACCTCATTACAGGAAAGATGTTGAAGCCATTGAAAGGGTGCAGAGGAGATTTACAAGGATGTTGCCTGGATTGGGGGGCATGCCTTATGAGGATAGGTTGAGGGAGCTTGGTCTCTTCTCCCTGGAGAGACGAAGGATGAGAGGTGACCTGATAGAGGTTTACAAGATGTTGAGAGGTCTGGATAGGGTAGACTCTCAGAGGCTATTTCCAAGGGCTGAAATGGTTGCTACGAGAGGACACAGGTTTAAGGTGCTGGGGGGTAGGTACAGAGGAGATGTCAGGGGTAAGTTTTTCACTCAGAGGGTGGTGGGTGAGTGGAATCGGCTGACGTCGGTGGTGGTGGAGGCAAACTCGTTGGGGTCTTTTAAGAGACTTCTGGATGAGTACATGGGATTTAATGGGATTGAGGGCTATAGATAGGCCTAGAGGTAGGGATATGATCAGCGCAACTTGTGGGCCGAAGGGCCTGTTTGTGCTGTGGCTTTCTATGTTCTATGTTCTCCTGACCAATATTCCTCAGTCAACAAAAACAGAAAGATTCGCGTTTCTATTCCACTTTTTGCAAAATGATTTACAGCCAATGAAGAGCTTTAGAAATGTAGTCACTGCTGCAGAATAAAAAATACTGCAGAATGTAATCTGCGTGCAGCAAAAGCAGTGTGTGAATGAGCAGGAGATCTGTGTTTGTGATGTCATTTGACGGATATATATTGATCCCAGCACATCGGGGATCATTCTCCTTTGACATCCACCCGACTAGTCAGCTGAGGCTCTGGTTTAACATCTGATCCTGAAGTGAGCACTTCAGACAGTGCAGCACCTCCTCAGTAATGCACTGTCGGGTCAGCTTAGATCATGTGCTGAATTCAAATGCGGATACGAATCCTGGCTTCCTGGGGCGAATTTCACTGTTCCGCTCGCCATGGGAATTGGAGCGGATGAGGAGCAGACCATGGAAAGGTCCGTTGACCTCAGGTGGGATCTTCTGGTTTTGGGGCAAATGTGGCTGGAAAGTCCCGTCCCCTGACTCAGAGGTGAAGGGGTTAATTACCCCTAGAGACACAGTTGTCAGTTGCAAGATGGTTGTATCTGGAGACTGCTCCGTCCTGATCAGGTGGTACATGACGAAGGGACAATATTTATCTGGTGGCATTGATGATGGATGCCGACATCTCAGTGTCTAGTGGAGACCAACTTTGACCCTGTGGAAAACCTTATCATAATTACAATGGAAGATTGAGAGCTCCGACTGGTAATTGATTAAACTCTAATGGCCGGGAGCGTTGAGTGGTCGTCTTCAGAGGATAATTCTGCTCTGCTTCCAAGACCAGCGTCTTTGAAATGTTTCGATAAAGTAATTAATCCAGCCTCTCTGATAGGCTCCCTCACATATCTCTACTCTTTCTTTGCTGCTTCTTACATTTTCATCCAGAGATCTTGCTTATTTTTATCAACTATTTAAATTACACAGAGCAGTATCTGTGAACATTTCCTACTAAACTGGATGGACTGACTTCCTGCAGGTGATAAATTCAGTGTTAGTAAATCAGTATAGGCAGTACTAAAAGGAAGGGGCCAGACTTGATGGACTGAATAGCCTCCTTCTATGCTGTACTGATCAATGATTCTAGGAAATGAATGCAGCTTAACTTAAGGCTCCTTTGGCAGCACCTTCCAAACCCACAACTGCTATCACCTAGAAGGACAAGGGCAGCAGATACCTGGGAACACCACCACCTGGAGGTTCCCCTCCGAGTCACTCACCATCCTGACGTGGAACTATATCAGCCGTTTCTTCACTGTTGCTGGGTCAAAATCCTGGAACTTCCTCCCTATGGAAGCCACGGACTGCAATGGTTCAAGAAGGCAGCTCACCACCACCTTCTCAAGGGGCAATTAGGGATGGGCAATAAATGCTGGTCTCGCCACATCCACAAAAAGAAAGAAAGTTGGCTCACCTTTTAATAGTCTAAATATTTCTGCCCAATTTAAAAAATGTTGAGTGTAACTGGAGCAATGGACACATGAGTCGGATTAAAAACAGTCAGCAATTCTGTCAAAAATACAGCATTCCAACAGAACGGCAGATTGTTAGTATAATATTGCAAATTGGATTTTTATTAAAGCAATAGCAGGAACTATTCTGTAAAGATTGAGGAAGGACGTGAAGCTCTGGGATTCTGGGTTTTTTTTAGTGTCACAAGTAAGTTTACATTAACACTGCAATGAAGTTACTGTGAAAACCCCCTTGGCTACAAATTACAGGATCACAAAATTGCTGCAGTGCAGAAGGAGGCCATTCAGCCCAACGTGTCTGTGCCAGCACTCCAAATGAGCAATTGACCAGTGCCATTCCCCCGCCTTCTCCCTGTAACTCTGCACATTGTAACTTTTCAGATAGTATGGGCGGCACGGTAGCACAGTGGTTAGCACTGCTGCCTCACAGCTCCAGGGACCGGGGTTCGATTCCTGGCTTGGGTCACTGTCTGTGTGGAGTCTACATGTTCTCCCCGTGTCTGCGTGGGTTTCCTCCGGGTGCTCTGGTTTCTTCCCACAGTCCAAAGATATACTGGTTAGGTGCATTGACCCAAACAGGCACCAGAGTGTGGCAACTCAGGAAATTTCACAGTAACTTCACTGCAGTGTTAATGTCAGTCTTATTTGTGATGAATTTACTTTAATTATCCAACTCCGTTTTGAGTGGCTCGATTGATCCTACCTCCACCAACCACACTCCCAGGCAACGCATTCCAGAGCCTAACCACTCGCTGTGTGAAAATATTTCTCCCCGTGTCTCCATTGCATCTTTGGCCAATCACTTTCACGTTTATGATGACTGGTGGAAGAACCAGAGGGGGGAGATGAGGAGTGTTTTTTTTCACCCAGCGAGTTGTTGTGCTCTGGAAGGTGCTGTCTGACAGGGTGGTAGAAGCAGATTCAATAATTGGATAAATACTCTGGGGGGAAAGATTGTAGGAAAGAGCAGGGGAGTGGGGGCGAATTGGATAAAGCTAGCACAGGGCACGATGGGCCAAATGGCCTCTTGCTGTGCTTTCTGATTCGATAGCACTATAGCATGTGTATGGGCTACTATTAGTGCAGTTTAATCACACCTTTCCATAACAATTAGATGTTTCTCTCTGCGTTTACACGGCTCATTCCGCTGAGGAGGTTAAAGATGCTGTCAGGTGGAAAGCTGTAAAAACACGAACGTAACAAAACAGCCAGTCCAATTCTCTGCTGCTCTCTGACAGAGACGGTGTGATGGGAGTGCTGGAATCCACTCTCAGCGAGGTGGCCACTGTCTTTATCAGCTACACTGCGATACGCTCCAGTTACCTGACATTTCAGAGTGATCCAGTCTTAACAAAGCCATATAGTCATTATCCTACTTTTAATTCACCTGAGATTCGACAAGTTGATAGCTGACCTGACCTTTTTGATTTGATTTATTATTGTCACAGGGATACGCACTGCCACTTCCCTTCTCCCTTCCCTGAAGAAGTCCAGTTCTTCTCTCCGGCAGAATTTCTCCCACAGAGGCTGTTAAGCCTGTTGAGATTTTCTGTTTTTGTTTCAGATTCCAGCATCTGCAGTATTTAGCTTTCATTTT
The DNA here is from genome assembly GCF_964213995.1 of Mustelus asterias. Taxonomy (NCBI): domain Eukaryota; kingdom Metazoa; phylum Chordata; class Chondrichthyes; order Carcharhiniformes; family Triakidae; genus Mustelus; species Mustelus asterias. The sequence continues at coordinate 138,752,410 of NC_135807.1, forward strand.
ATAGATAAGTATTGTTTCTTGCACACTATACAGACAAAACATACCGTTCATAGAGAAGGAAAGGAGAGAATGCAGAATGTAGTGTTACAGTCATAGCTAGGGTGTAGGGAAAGATCAACTTAATGCAAGGTAGGTCCTTTCAAAGATCTGACAGCAGCAGGGAAGAAGCTGTTCTTGAGTCGGTTGGTACGTGACCTCAGACTTTTGTATCTTTTTCCCGACGGAAGAAGGTGGAAGAGAGAATGTCCGGGGTGCGTGGGATCCTTAATTATGCTGGCTGCTTTTCCGAGGCAGCGGGAAGTGTAGACAGAGTCAATGGATGGGAGGCTGGTTCGCGTGATGGGCTGGGCTTTAAGATGATTAAAGGATTTGTCGAGGTGATAGGTGATCTAATCGGGTTGTTTAAGGTGATTAAAGGATTTGATTGGATAGATGGAGAGAAATTCTTTCCTCTGGAGTCTAGCACTGAGAGGCCGAATGTTATATTTGGAGCCAGGTCATTCAGGGGTGATGTCAGGAAGCAGGTCTTCACACAGAGGGGAGTTCAAACCTGGAACTCTCTCCCCTAACAAAGCTGAGGATGCTGGGGACTAATGCTGCAGCTTTCAAGACTGCGATGGAGAGTGTTATTGTTGGGTATTGGGGGATGTGGAGCAAAGGTGGGGCAATGGGACAGAGATTGAAATCAGCAGTGATCTAACTGCATTGTCACCTTCTGTTTCTGTGTCAGGAATCTGTCAAATTGCCAACTTTCTCACACAGTCAGTTTTAATTGGACAGTATTTTATTTTATCCGCACAGCTGAGAAAATTGAATCTTAGACAATCGATACTGACTGTGTCCTCAAGAGAAATTCATCCTTAATCATCAAAACAGAACATGCTGGAAACTCTCAGCAGTCTGGCAGCATCTGCGGAGAGAGAGAGACAGAGGGGGGAGAATGGCAGGGCTGCCCGGAAGCGGTGGGCACAGCACTTTACACAAACAAACCTGCCACTGGATAGGGGTGCGGGCATAATCCACCCGTTATACACATCCACCTGTTACACCAGCCTTATGTACAGCCACCGTTTATACAGCCAGTCCTTATACACTCCCGTATTAGACCCACCCTGACACACTTGTCCATCACACATCCATCCGTTAATAAAGTCGCCATAGTCCCAGATGACCATTGGCTGCTCTCCCCCTCAAAGAGGACTGACTGGTGGTGATTTAACCTGAGGGTCACCACACCTCCGGTGAGGGGCAAGGTTGAGAAGGCGGGGCCTTCATGGAAAACCTCAGCCGGTGCAGGAATTGAACCCACGCTGCTAGCATTGCCCTGCCTCACAAACCAACCATCCAGCCAACTGAGCTAAACCGACTCAGCCACAAACACTCACACATCATACACCTTGTTTTACACCTGCTCCAGGGTGACATTCAACGTAAACATCATTTTGGGGAGGGTGTTCCAGACTCCGGCTCCCCGCTGAGTGAAGGGGTGCTTCCTGAACCAGCTGGCTGCGGGTTGCAAACCCGCTGTTCCAGCGCTCCAGCCAGCAAACTTTTTATCCTCTTTCCACTTCCTAATCATGTTCAGTTCTCCTCTGAAAAAGTGATCAGTGGATCACTAGGATCACTAAGTCTGGATCACCAGGGTCCTCCAGCTGATTGGTGGATCACTCCTGGATCACTGGGGTCTGCCAGCTGATTGGAGATTCCACCAAGGAACCTTCAGTTGGTCCATTGGTCACTGATACAATTGCCACTGCCAAGAACCCTCATCCCACCACTCACACAGCCTGGACCGACTCCAGCAATGCTGACTGGGCTGGGGGGCTGGGGGGATGGGGGCTGGGGGGGGCAGGGAGCTGGGGGGCTGGGGGCTGGGGGGAGGGTGAGGGGCTGGGGGGAGGGTAAGGGGCTGGGGGGAGGGGAGGGGGTTAGGGGAGGGTAAAGGGCTGAGGGGAGGGTAGGGGGTTGGGGGGAGTGTAAGGGGTTGGAGGGAGGTTAAGGAGTTGGGGGGAAAGCAAGGGGCAGGTGGGAGGGTAAGGGACAGGGGGACGGTGAGGGGCTGGGGGGAGGGTGAGGGACTGGGGGAGGGTAAGAGGCTGGGGGTTAAGGAGTTGGGGGAAGGGTAAGGGGCTGGGGGTAATGGGCTGGGGGGAGGATAAGGGGTTGGGGGAGGGTAAGGGGTTGGGGGGGAGGGTAGGGGCTGGGGGGAAGAGGGAGGGTGAGGGGCTTGAGGGAGGGTGAGGTGCTGGGGGAGGGGAAGGCTGGGGGGAGGGTGAGGGGCTGGGGGGAGGGTGAGGGGCTGAGGGGGAGGTGGAGGGGCTGGGGGGAGGGTGAAGGGCTGGGGGAGGGTGAGGGGCTGGGGGGAGGGGGAGGGGCTGGGGGAGGGGGAGGGGCTGCGGGAGGGGCTGAGGGGGCGGTTAAGGGGCTGGGGGGTAAGGGGCTGGGGGGAGGGAGGGTGAGGGGCTGGAGGGTGGTTAAGCGGTGGGGGGGCGGTAAGGGGTGATCATTTTGACGAGGAACAATCATATCATTTTCTGAGGAAAGGTTTTGTCAGGATGGAGATGTTAGCTTGATGGAAGAAAAGTGTTTGTTACTCAGAGGAAGATCATTGCATTGATTCTGTAACAGATTCGAATGTTCGAAAGATCCAGGTTCTTTTGTGGAATTAATGTTTGTAATAAAATGATGACACCTGTGTTCATGGCTTGAATTAATAAGTTACTGATGATAGTTAATACGAACCAATCAATTCACAAACATTTCTTCCATTCCGGTTCATTCTGATGGATTTGAATTGGAGTGACAAATGGAAACCTGTGGAGTAGAATCAGTCGCGGGTTCACAGGGTCAGTAACAGGGTCACTGGGTCAGTAGCAGGGTCACGGGGTCAGTGGCAAGGTCATTGGGTCAGTAGCAGGGTCACGGGGTCAGTGGCAGGGTCACGGGGCCAGTAGCGGGTTCATGGGGTTAGTAGCAGGTCCATGTGGTCAGTAGTTGTTTCACAGGGTCAGTAGCAGGTTTTCAGGGTCAGTAGCGGGTTCACGGGGTCAGTAGCGGGTTCACGGGGTCAGTAGCGGGTTCACGGGGTCAGTAGCGGGTTCACGGGGTCAGTAGCGGGTTCACGGGGTCAGTAGTGGGTTCACGGGGTCAGTAGTGGGCTCGCGGGGCCAGTAGCAGATTCACGGGGTCAGTAGTGGGCTCGCGGGGCCAGTAGCAGGTTCACGGGGTCGGTAGTGGGTTCACGGGGTCGGTAGTGGGTTCACGGGGTCAGTAACAGTTTCACGGGGTCAGTAGCGGGTTCACGGGGTCAGTAGCGGAGTCACAGGGTCAGTAACAGGGTCACTGGGTCAGTAGCAGGGTCACAGGGTCAGTAGCTGATTCACAGGGTCAGAAGCGGGTACACAGGGTCAGTAACAGGGTCACAGGGTCAGTAGCTGATTCACAGGGTCAGTAGCGGGTACACGGGGTTAGTAGCAGGTCCATGGGGCCAGTAGCGGGTTCACGGGGTCAGTAGCGGGTTCACGGGGTCAGTAGCGGGTTCACGGGGTCAGTAGTGGGTTCACGGGGTCAGTAGCAGATTCACGGGGTCGGTATTGGGTTCACGGGGTCAGTAGCGGGTTCACGGGGTCAGTAGTGGGTTCACGGGGTCAGTAGCGGGTTCACGGGGTCAGTAGTGGGTTCACGGGGTCAGTAGCGGGTTCACGGGGTCAGTAGCGGGCTCGCGGGGCCAGTAGCAGATTCACGGGGTCGGTAGTGGGTTCACGGGGTCAGTAACAGTTTCACGAGGTCAGTAGCGGGGTCACAGGGTCAGTAGCTGATTCACGGGGTCAGTAGCGGGTACACGGGGTTAGTAGCAGGTCCATGGGGTCAGTAGCAGGTTCACGGGTCAGTAGCAGGTTCATGGGTCAGTATCAGGTTTTTGGGGTCAGTAGCGGGTTCACGGAGTCAGTAGTGGGTTCACAGGGTCAGTAGCAGGTTCAGGGGGTCAGTAGCAGGCGCACGGGGTCAGTAGCAGGTTCAGGGGGTCAGTAATAGGCGCACGGGGTCAGTAGCGGGTTCATGGGGTCAGTAGCGGGTTCACGGGGTCAGTAGCGGGTTCACGGGGTCAGTAGTGGGGTCACAGGGTCAGCAGCAGGTCCATGGGGTCAGTAGCAGGTTCACGGGGTCAGTAGCTGGTTCACAGGGTCAGTATCGGGTGTTTGGGGTCAGTAGCGGGTTCACGGAGTCAGTAGTGGGTTCACAGGGTCAGTAGCAGGTTCAGGGGGTCAGTAACAGGTGCACGGGGTCAGTAGCTGGTTCACAGGGTCAGTATCAGGTTTTTGGGGTCAGTAGTGGGTTCACAGGGTCAGTAGCAGGTTCAGGGGGTCAGTAACAGGCGCACGGGGTCAGTAGCGGGTTCATGGGGTCAGTAGCGGGTTCACGGGGTCAGTGGCGGGTTCACGGGGTCTGTAATAGGGTCACAGGGTCAGTAACAGGGTCATGGGGTCAGTAGATTGCCCATGGGGATCTGAATGGTCAGTAGATGGTCTGCGGGATTTTTAGCCCCACCTAAGGGCGTCCAGAGTTTGAGAACCATTGGGCCAGATTTTGTTTTCTCTCAATCTCACCTTTTCAGTGACTCTGTGGTGAAATGTGTAAAACCCTTTCAGTGTCGGGAGCTCTGAAATCTCTGTGGACAAAATAGAAAAGGAGGAAATCGTCCTCCACAGAATTATCTTTGTGAGGGTTTAACCCAGTGGTTCCCAAAGGGTGCGGCGCGCCACACTGGTGCAGCGAGAGAGGACGGCAAGTGTGGCGGGAAGATTCAAGGACAATCAAAGAAACATTTAAACATGGATAGATATTTTTCCAAAGTGAGAGCAAGAGCATCAAGTGATGCTGAGGACGATGTCCCATGATCATATTATAAAGTAGTTGTGTTCTATGTTATGAATCAAGCACTGCTAGGAGTTGTTTTTTTTTGTTTTTGAATGTATTTCTTATCAATAAAAAATTTGGTGTGGCGCGAGCAAATTTTAATTCCGAAAGTGCGGCTCAGTGAAAAAAGTTTGGGAACCACTGGTTTAACCTGATAAAGGCAACTGGAGACGGTATTCTAAGGAGAACATTCATTACTTACAGGGGCCAGTTGGCCATTGGTGAGTTGATGCTGCCTCTTGCTGGAGACAATTGGTTACTGCAGGTGACCCACATTCCCAACTCTCTTCCAGGGAAATCCAACTCCCCTCTTCATTCCAATGCTAATCTATCGAAGCTGTTTTACTTTTGACAAGTGACACAGGGTGATCCAACATTAACCCTTTCCTCTCCAAAAGAAACTCTCTGCTACCGTGCAAACATTCTATGTTATATTTTAATACTTTGTGAAAATGTTGAGGGTCTGATCAGTTTTTGCCATATTTTAACAGTCTGTGTGAATATCCTCTGTTATATTTGAGTAGCTTGTGACAGCATTCAGTGTTATAATTTAATCGTTTGTAAAAATGTTCTGTGTTATAATTTAATAGTTTGTGAATATTCTGTGTTATATTTGACCGGTTTGTGTGAAGATTTTGTGTTATATTTGACTGGTTTGTGTGAAGATTCTGTGTTATATTTTAATAGTTCTGTCTGATAATACTCAGCTGGTACTGCACCTTGTAAAGAAATTGAGAGAATGAAGTTACTTCCTCAGTGCCCCAGTTACCAGTGGTTTAAATAGAAATGACATGTTGTTGCATTGAAGAGTTGGTTATTGTAAGTTCTGACGATGTTAGATTTAGTGATTTATTTGGTAACTTTGTCAGCACTGCACCAGTATCTTGGACAGATATACGGAGTCAAATCAAAGATTTAATTACCGTCTGAAGTGTTTGAGCTTTCAAACTGCAAACACTTAAATCTGACCTTGCAACAGTGAAGATAAAGCACTCAGTGAATGATCCGATTCAAAGCCAGATTGTGAACAGAGATATATTTCCAGATTCAAGCAAGGATTGGTTTGAAAGTACGCACACACTTTCATTCAATGCCCATCCATAATTGCCTCTTGAGAAGCTGCCTTCTTGAACCGTTGCAGACCATGTGGTGTAGGTACACCCACAGTGCTGTTAGGGAGGGAGTTCCAGGATTTTGACCCAGCGACAGTGAAGGAACGGCGATATATTTCCAAGTCAGGATGGTGAGTGACTTGGAGGGGAACCTCCAGGTGGTGGTGTTCCCAGGTAACAGCTGCCCTTGTCCTTCTAGGTGGTAGAGCTGGGATTGGAAGGTGCTGCCTAAGGAACCTTGGCAAGTTGCTGCTTCTGAGAGGTTTTCATGTGACAGTAACGATGGGCGACGGTGTAAGAAGCGACTGGATGGTGTGTTTGGTGGAGCCAGGGCTACCGTACTGTTAACCCTTTCCTCATACTCAGTGTTATGATAGTCACGGGGGATCGTCTATAGATCGGGCCTCACAGAATATGGGTTTCCCCATTAGGCAAGTGGAGATTCACCCAATAGGGAAGGAGCAGCGAGGGTTTTAATTCCAGCTGGCTCCAGGCGGGCTGTTGATAGACTCGGGGCTGACCTGCATTCCATCGCTGCCGAACGCGTTTCAGACGCACTGCAAATAAAGGATGATTGATGACGGAAGACTGGCCTCTGTAAGATTAATATACTCAGGCAAGAAAACAGAGGAAGAGTTGCCTGGAATGCAGAGACTCACTGGGCTTTGTAATAAGTGCTTGGGCCCAGAAACCCCAGAGCCTGCTGGGTATGCCATCCTACAGCGAAACACTCAACATCTCCCTGTGTTGTTACCCTCAGTGGGGGTGGCACGGTGGCACAGTGGTTCGCACTGCTGCCTCACAGCGCCAGGGACCTGGGTTCAATTCCTGGCTTGGGTCACTGTCTGTGGGGAATCTGCATGTTCTCCCCGTGTCTGTGTGGGTTTCCTTTGGGTGCTCCAGTTTCCTCCCACAGTCCAAAGACATGCCGGTTAAGTGGATTGGCTGTGTTAAATTGCCCCTTAGTGTCCAAAGATGCGCAGTTTAGGTGGGTAAGATGATCTTTTGGAGAGTCAGTGCAGACCCGATGGGCTGAATAGCCTTCTTCTGCACTGTAGGGGTTATTCTAACATACAGGGGATGTGGAAGGTTTGGAATCAGGTGAGGGAGGGTTTCATTTGTCTGGATTACCTGAACTGTGATCTCTCTGATGTGTGGTTGTGACGTTGATAGCTTTACTCCGAGGGTTGGCATGAAACCAGATCCAATCTGAACTTTCCAAAGGGGAGGAATTGTGGCCAGGGTTGTGAGCAATGAGTGGGTTAATTGGATAGTCCTGTCAAAGGGCTGGCACAGACACAAGGGGCTGAATGGCCTCCTCTGTACAGATGGTACAGATGGCAGTTACTGTGCACTGGCGGTGGAGGGAATGAATATTTAAGATGGCAGACAGGATGTCACTCGCAAATGTGGAGAAGGTGGCGAGCTTCCTGAGTGTTGTTGCAGCTGCTGTATCCAGAATTGATGAGGTGACGCGCTGAGGTTTAAACGTCAGGATACCAGGCAGGCGAATGTGACAGCTTCATTACTCTGTGCACATGCAAAGTGGCATCGCGACTGTCACACTAACCTCCAGGCAGCGTCTTTACCAGGTACAAACACAGGAGAGCAGCAGAGTCCCCGCCGGAACCTGGATCCACACAGAGGTGATTGGAAAGAAGCAGTGGTAATTTTAGACTAACATTGGGCTGAGTCAGAGCAACTCATTAAATCAATCCAGAGCTAACCAAGGAAAGTGGCAAGAACAAAATGTATCCAGGGAGGAATTGAAAAGCCAGCAACGCACTTTATTCCAATTTATTCTGTGAAATATCGAAACACCTTAGCAACTTTTAAATAACAGCGCAAAAATCCATTTGGAAAGTCAGGATTTGCATTCGGATTTTCATTATTACAGAGCTGGTTAAGTCTTCAATCGCTCAGTCAGGACACACTCCTTCCAGCATGTTTCACACAAACATTCCCAGGCGCAGATCCCTGGCTGCTGCTGGGTTTGCAGACAGGATAGGCACAATCTTATTGAACAGGCTGGAGGGGCAGAATGGCCTCCTCCTGTCCCTGTGTTCCACACACTCAATTTCCTGAATTTATTTCTATTTGTCCCTTTGTCCAAGTACATGAATAGGATGGGAATAGAGGGATATGGTCCCCGGAAGGGTAGGGGGTTTCAGTTCAGTCGGGCAGCATGGTCGGTGCAGGCTTGGAGGGCCGAAGGGCCTGTTCCTGTGCTGTAATTTTCTTTGTTCTTTGTCCCTTTGGATGTACACGGTGGGGAGGGCAGGATGTACACGGTCAGGAGAGTGCAGCGTGTACTCGAGGGGGGTGTGCGGAGTGTACATGGGGCGGCGGGGTGTACACATGGGGGAGGGTGGGGTGTACCCTGTGGGGTAGGGCGGGGTGTGTACAGGGGGGAGGGTGAGGTGTGTACAGGGCGGAGGGTGAGGTGTACACAGGGGGGAGGGCGGGGTGTGTACAGGGGGGAGGGTGGGGTGTACACGGGGGGAGGGCGGGGTGTGTACAGGGCGGAGGGTGGGGTGTACACGGGGGGGAGGGCGGGGTGTGTACAGGGGGGAGGGCGGGGTGTGTACGGGGGGAGGGCGGGGTGTGTACAGGGGGGAGGGCGGGGTGTACACTGTGAGGTAGGGCGGGGTGTGTACAGGGGGGAGGGCGGGGTGTACCCTGTGAGGTAGGGCGGGGTGTGTACAGGGGGGAGGGCGGGGTGTGTACAGGGGGGAGGGCGGGGTGTGTACAGGGGGGAGGGCGGGGTGTGTACAGGGGGTAGGGCGGGGTGTGTACAGGGGGTAGGGCGGGGTGTGTACAGGGGGGAGGGCGGGGTGTGTACAGGGGGGAGGGCGGGGTGTGTACAGGGGGTAGGGCGGGGTGTGTACAGGGGGGAGGGTGGGGTGTGTACAGGGGGGAGGGCGGGGTGTGTACAGGGGGGAGGGCGGGGTGTACACGGTGGGGGAGGGCGGGGTGTGTACAGGGGGTAGGGCGGGGTGTGTACAGGGGGGAGGGTGGGGTGTGTACAGGGGGTAGGGCGGGGTGTGTACAGGGGGGAGGGCGGGGTGTGTACAGGGGGGAGGGCGGGGTGTGTACAGGGGGTAGGGCGGGGTGTGTACAGGGGGGAGGGTGGGGTGTGTACAGGGGGGAGGGTGGGGTGTGTACAGGGGGGAGGGCGGGGTGTGTACAGGGGGGAGGGCGGGGTGTGTACAGGGGGGAGGGCGGGGTGTGTACAGGGGGTAGGGCGGGGTGTGTACAGGGGGGAGGGTGGGGTGTGTACAGGGGGGAGGGTGGGGTGTGTACAGGGGGGAGGGCGGGGTGTGTACAGGGGGGAGGGCGGGGTGTGTACAGGGGGGAGGGTGGGGTGTGTACAGGGGGTAGGGCGGGGTGTGTACAGGGGGTAGGGCGGGGTGTACCCTGTGGGGTAGGGCGGGGTGTGTACGGGGGGAGGGCGGGGTGTGTACAGGGGGGAGGGCGGGGTGTGTACAGGGGGAGGGCGGGGTGTGTACAGGGGGGAGGGCGGGGTGTGTACAGGGGGGAGGGTGGGGTGTACACGGGGGGGAGGGCGGGGTGTGTACAGGGGGGAGGGTGGGGTGTACACGGGGGGGAGAGCGGGGTGTGTACAGGGGGGAGGGCGGGGTGTACACGGGGGGGAGGGCGGGGTGTGTACAGGGGGTAGGGCGGGGTGTACACGGGGGGGAGGGCGGGGTGTGTACGGGGGGAGGGCGGGGTGTGTACAGGGGGGAGGGCGGGGTGTGTACAGGGGGTAGGGCGGGGTGTGTACGGGGGGAGGGCGGGGTGTGTACAGGGGGGAGGGCGGGGTGTACACGGGGGGGAGGGCGGGGTGTGTACAGGGGGTAGGGCGGGGTGTGTACGGGGGGAGGGCGGGGTGTGTACAGGGGGTAGGGCGGGGTGTGTACGGGGGGAGGGCGGGGTGTACACGGGGGGGAGGGCGGGGTGTGTACAGGGGGTAGGGCGGGGTGTGTACAGGGGGGAGGGCGGGGTGTACACGGGGGGGAGGGCGGGGTGTGTACGGGGGGAGGGCGGGGTGTGTACAGGGGGGAGGGTGGGGTGTGTACAGGGGGGAGGGTGGGGTGTGTACAGGGGGGAGGGTGGGGTGTGTACAGGGGGGAGGGCGGGGTGTGTACGGGGGGAGGGCGGGGTGTGTACGGGGGGAGGGCGGGGTGTGTACGGGGGGAGGGCGGGGTGTGTACGAGGGGAGGGCGGGTTGTGTACAGGGGGGAGGGCGGGGTGTACACGGTGGGGGGGGGGGGGGGGAGTGCCGGGTGTACACGGGCGGCTGAAGCTGTGCCCCCCTATCCTTATTCTATAACGGTAGATGGATGATTTGCCCCTCAGCGATACAGGGACGAGTGTAACAGTTACAGTGCCAGCGTGGGCAGCTCAGGTTAATGTGGCACACACTGCCTGTGGCAGCATATACTCAGTCACGTACCAACCCCGTGTATACCCCGCCCTACCCACCCAGCATCTAAACTATCAATTCAGCTGCCCACAGCTTTACAGAATATTCTCTCTGTGCATCGATACAGGTGGATTTTATCAATTCTGACCTGTGGGAGTGAAAATACAATATAATTTTTGACTTGAATGGCTGGTGATTGACAAGAGGAGCATTTGCCCCCCCTCTCCCCCCCCCCCCCCCCTCATCCAGAGCTACCCTGCGAATAGGAACCAAAAGATGGGCCGTGAGACTTCAGCAAATAAGGTCGAGCTAGAATCACTCAGTGAGGGGGGAGGGTACGGGCGAGGGGGGAGGGGCGAGGGTACAGCGAGGGGGGAGGGTACAGGTGAGGGGGAGGGTTCGGGCGAGGGGGAGCGTACTGGCGAGGGGGAGGGTACAGGCGAAGGGGTAGGGTACAGGTGAGGGGGAGGGTCGGGGTGAGGACATGATCACATGATCAGTATTAGTAAGGTGTGATTGGACAGCAGTTCCATGGCTAGCTGTAAGAAAACAGAGGGTGGTGGTTGATGAGAAATATTCATCCTGGAGTTCAGTTACTCGTGGTGTACCACAAGGATCTGTTTTGGGGCCACTGCTGTTTGTCATTTTTATTAATGACTTGGATGAGGGCGTAGAAGGATGGGTTAGTAAATTTGCGGATGACACTAAAGTCGGTGGAGTTGTGGACAGTGCGGAGGGAAGTGGCAGGTTACAGAGGGACATAGATAAGCTGCAGAGCTGGGCTGAGAGGTGGCAAATGGAGTTTAATGAGGAAAAGTGTGAGGTGATTCACTTTGGAAGGAGTAACAGGAATACAGAGTACTGGGCTAATGGAAAGATACTTGGTAGTGTGGATGAACAGAGGGATCTGGGTGTCCATGTGCATAGATCCCTGAAAGTTGGCACCCAGGTTGATAGGGTTGTTAAGAAGGCATACGGTGTGTTAGCTTTTATTGGTAGAGGGATTGAATTTCGGAGCCAGGAGGTCATGTTGCAACTGTACAAAACTCTGGTGTGGCCGCATTTGGAGTATTGCGTACAGTTCTGGTCGCCGTATTATAGGAAACATGTGGAAGTGTTGGAAAGGGTGCAGAGGAGATTCACCAGGATGTTGCCTGGTATGGTGGGAAAATCGTATGAGGAAAGGCTGAGGGGCTTGAGGTTGTTTTCGTTAGAGAGAAGAAGGTTAAGAGGTGACTTAATAGAGGCATACAAGATGATCAGAGGATTAGATAGGGTGGATATTGAGAGCCTTTTTCCTCGGATGGTGATGGCTAGCATGAGGGGACATAGCTTTAAATTGAGGGGTGAGAATATAGGACAGATGTTAGAGGTAGGTTCTTTACTCGGAGAGTAGTAAGGACGTGGAATGCCCTGCCTGCAGCAGTAGTGGACTCGCCAACATTAAGGGCATTCAAATGGTTATTGGATAAACATATAGATGATATTGGAATAGTGTAGGTTAGAGGGGCTTTAGATTGGTTCCACAGGTCGGCACAACATCGAGGGCCGAAGGGCCTGTACTGCGCTGTTATGTTCTATGTTCTATGTCATATTGTGGCCCACAATGGCGTTGTGGAGAGGAAGATGATTGGATGATTGCAGAGATTGGGGGAATGGGAAGTGTGAAGGGAGCTGGAAGGGCCGAATGGCCTACTCCTGCTTGTATTTTCTTTTAACATTCTCTCATAGGCCAGGAAATGGGTCACATGTGCCAATGGCTACTGTTAATCAGTGAGAAGAGGGAACCTTCCCCGTGGCAACGGAGGACATTTCAGAAACTCTGGGATGGAAATTAAACAGATCACTGCCAATGCGTCCGTGAGGTCGGGAGACAGGAATTGGAATTCGCACAGAAGGCTAAGCAGGTAGAAGCTTCATTAATGTCCCTCAATTTAATTGCCCCTCCAATGGTGACCCAACCATAGCTAACTGGACCCTGAGCTCTGAAATTCCCTCCCTAAACCTCTCCAACCCCGACTTTAAAATGCTCCTTAAAAAATACCCAAAGCGTGTCCTGAAGTCTCTTTAAGTGGCTCAGAGTCAAACCTGGTTTGATGAACTCCCCTGTGAAGCAGCTCGGGACATGTCAGGATGTTAAAGGTGCTATTTAAATGCAGGTTTTGACTGCAGCGTCTGTGAGTCAGTGAGATTGAAGCAAGTGTGTGGAAAGCAGACTGCCAGCAATGGAGAACAAAAAGTCCCGGGAGAGGAGAGATTTTGTCTGAATGAGAATGCTGCAGGATCATTAACTGGCATGGCTGATACAGTACCAGAGGTGCTCCAAGTAATTTAATAGTTTTTAGGTAGCAGATAGCGTGGAGATGGGAAGATTGTTGGGGAGCATGGAATCAGTGAAGGCCAGAGAGAGGTTGGATTATCGAGTTAATTGCTGTCTCACAGTTACAGAGAGGTACAACATGAAAGACCCCCAAGGTAATTAAATTGTGTGAAAAGAGTCAGTGGGTGTCACGTTGGAAGATGGGAGCTGATGGCTGGATCTGATTTCTGATTTTTCCTGTTATAATCGATAATTAAAAACTCAGCAGACAAGCCTTTCTACAACTGTGGACATTGTTCTTATCGACCTGTACAGGTAAGCTTTTAAAAATGATCATTTTCTTTACCCATCCAGTATTGAAGCCTTCCCTATCTCTCACACACTGAGCCAGTCCACTGACAATGGTGCTTTTTAATGAGAAAGACACAGATAGATAAATTACCATTCACTTGTTCACTTGTTAAGCAAATTACAGAAAGCATTGCTGTAAGGGAGTGATAAATGACCATTTTTCACAGTGTTAGGGAGGGTGATGGCAGTTTATCTGTCAATCTAATCAGGACTTACATAGGGCCAGCACTCTTGCTCAATGTCCACATGACGTTCGACTGCCTTTTGTCAGCACTTACCTCTCTCTCTGTCGCTCTCTCTCTCTCGACAGCTCAAGCTAACTGCCCTGCAATCTCCTTACTCTGAACAAACCCAGCTTCGGTTTTATATGCACAGCAGGCAGGCAGCACACTAATGAATGTGTGTTTGTGTCCCCTCCACTGCCAGAGTCCTTCCCATAGTATGAAGCCTGAAGCTCGACATTGTCCCCGACTGTGACCTTACAGAGGCTTTCGACACAATCATTGCCACTTCTTCATTTTTTATACTCTCGTGCCACGGAACCCAGTATTCCATCACTGTCCTGTGAGCCCTTATCCACTTCCAATGCTGCTTTAAAGGTCTTGTAAATGTGAAACTCAAATCAGGACACGGTGGCACAGTGGTTAGCACTGCTGCCTCACAGCGCCAGGGACCTGGGTTCGATTCCTGGCTTGGGTCACTGTCTGTGTGGACTTTGCATGTTCTCCCTGAGTCTGTGTGGGTTTCCTCCGGGTGCTCCGGTTTCCTCCCACAGCCCAATATGTGCAAGGTAAATGGATTTTCCCTTAGTGTTCAAAAGATGCGTAGCTTAGAATAATTCGCCACGCTAAACGTGCAGCGTTGTGGGGTTAAGTTGGAGGAGAGGGCTTGGGTAAGATATTCTGTCAGAGAGTTCGGTGCAGACTCGATGGGCCAAATGCACTGTAGGGATTCTATGATTGAAATGCTGTGTCACTTTGCGCCACACCCATTCAAAGTATCAATATTGTTTTCATCTTTCTTAACCAGGATGTAATGACCTCACACGCCGACTGACATTGAATTCCATTAGCCGCCTTCTTTGTCCGTTCTACCGCATGATCAATAAGTGGAGGGTGCAATGCATCCCACATCCCAGCATACCACACAGACAGAGCAGCAAGATCCCAACGCCTTACCTGATTGGGTGAAGCTGAGACTGGAGTCAGCACAATGTTTAGGCTGTGGGAGGGGTTAGTGAGACAAAGCCTGGGAGATACTTGGCGGGATAACGCACGGGGTTGGAGGGTGGGGTGGGCTGGGGGAGCTAACTGGTAACCATGGTTCTGTTTTCTGTCCCACAGTGTGGCTGCAGTCCTCCACCTCGCTCACACCCGGGATTTTCCAGTGCGGTAACTGTGAATGGAGTTACGGCTGGAACACCAGGTTTTCCATTCTCGCTTGCAATGGCTCCCGCCATGGACTAGACCGGGGAATCCCGTCCTATATCCGAGGTCTTGGACTGCATCTAGAAACTGGAGAAGGCCATTCAGCCCCTTGAGCCTGTTCTGCCATTCAACGAGACCATGATTGATCCGTATTTTAATGCTATCCACTCGCCTTGACTCCGTGGCCCTTAATATTCTCTGGATCTCAAATTTAAAATGACTGATAGAGTTCCATTGTCTAATACTTTTTGTGAGAGAGAGTTCCACATTTCTCCCACCCTTTGTCTGAAGAAGTATTTCTTACCCTTTCTTCTCAATGATCTTGCTTTGAGATGTCCCCTTGTCCTACGCTCCCTCCCCCGTGGGAAACATTTCTCTTTATCTCCCACATAGATTCCATTCAAAATCACAAACAGCTCAATTCACTCACCCCTCAATCTCTAATACTCTAGTGAATTATGTAATCTCTCCCCGTGATCTAACCTGGGGGAACATCTCCTTGTCCCAGCTGGGTGAGTGTCATGACCCATAAAAGGGCAGAATTTGCCCTCTGTGTTTGTTGCTGACAGAATGTGGGAGTCCTGACGAACAATGACTCAGAGGGTTGGAATGGGTTTGAATCACCAGATCTACTCAAACAGAAAGGAGGATGAAGAAAAGGGCAAAGTATTGGAGGGGATGGCAGGAGTTTGAACCTAACTCACTGGTCTGATTAGGAGCAACATGGTGGCAAGTGAGCCATACCCTTCCCGTGCCACCTCCATTGACCAACCAAAACCAGCTGGAAGGGGGGGGGGCAGCCCTTCAAATCTTTTGTTTCATGATTCCTCAACTGATGCTACCTTCCCTCAATGGGAAGCAATTTGAGCAGGGCTACTCAATGGGCCGAAGGGCCTCTTCTGCACTATATGATTCAATGCTATGAACCCAGCATTCAATTGGATCGCTTGGGACACTGAATTAGGTTAAAATATTGTCTTTTCATAGCCTCGTAGAATCCCTACAGTGCAGAAGGAGGCCATTCAGCCCATTGAGTCCATACCGACTCTCTGATAGAGAATCTTACCCAGGCCCTCTTCCCTGCCCTATAATCCCACACATTTCCTATGGCTAATCCATCTAACCTCTTTGGACACTAAGGGGCAATTTATCATGGCTAATCCACCTAATGTCTTTGGACTGTGGGAGGAATGGGATGGGGGGGCGGGAGGGGGTGTAGGGGGAGAGGCAGGGTCTGATTCTCCAGGGAAACACAGTGTCCCGGGTTATGGCGAGTTTGGCATTATTACCAGCATGAAACCAGCATTGTGTTACAACAACATCAACTGATTTAAAGAGACGGCACAAGAGGAACTGGGGACATCATTAAAAGTTTGAAAAGAACTGCAAACGTGCAATTTATATTTGTTTGAGAGATAAGGTGCAGCCAGGGCCGTCAATGCTCAGCACGGGGGCGAGATACCAAATTGGTCCCTGATTCATTAATGTATAAAGGGTCAGAGGCTGGCCTCCGAGCAAGGGAAGGATAGAATGCTTTCCCGATGTGTAGCAATGACAAGATGGAGGAGATCATTAATATACCATCTGGTGATGTTTCATGTGAATTGAGGAATCGAGGTACGAACGGTTTGTATGACTGCCCCTCTTGCCGGCTGGTTTCGGGAGGGTAAGGGGGCTGAAATGTGAGGCCCCCTTGCTCCCGTACCCACTGTCTCACAGTGCATCAATCACCCAACAGCCAATTAACAGCTGGCTGGTAGGAAAGCGGCCAATGAGCCTTGGGAATGGGGAGCTCGAGACGTCCAGGGCTGGACGCCCAATGGGAGAGAATTAAACTAATCACAGCCAGCAAGTTAATGGCCACCCCCCCCCCCCCCCCCCCCCACCCGCCCTCTCCACCCCTCTCTCTCTCTCTGTTTTACTGGAAGGCTCAGCCCCATGTCTCCAATAATCCCACTTGCTGACCCTTCTCCCACCCGGAATTCATCACTCCCAAAGTTTTTCCCGTGTGCCTAATGGAGTGCGCAATCTAAACTCACGGTTGATTGGGTCTTCAACAAGATCAGTTGCTTGTTGGTTTATTTTTGATAAATGGTAAGCTTGCGTTTTTTCCTCACGATCCCAGACAACAAAGTAAGTCAAGATGTAGGAAAAGTTGTGCTGATTGGAAGGTGGGGTTGGAGTTGGGGTCAGTGTCGAGTTGTGGGTTGTAAATCTGTCAGTGTTGAGGCTGTGTTAAGGAACGTCCTCACATTGTCTTCACCGGGACTGTGTTCCTTTTTAATGGTGGCTCAGTGAGTGATACTCTCACCTCTGAGTCCGAAGATTTCAGGATCACACCCTGCTCCAAGACATGAGCCAATAGTTTTGCTGCCAATTCCAGCACAGTGCGAGGGAGTGCTGCACAGTCAGTGATGCAGGCTCTGATGTGACAGACTAAACCGAGGTCTCCTCTACTTTCTCAGGTGCGTGTATCAGGTCTCATCCGCACTGTTCTGAAGAAGGTGAGGTGAGTTCTCCCAAGTTCCCTGGCCAATATTTACCCCTCAATCAGCATCACTAAAAACGAGATTACCTGATCATTACCACATTGCTGTTTATGGGAGCTTGCTCTGTACAAATTAGCGACCACATTCCTCACATTATATCCAGACTCCTATTTATTAACTACAGCTCAGCCTTCAACACCATTATTCCTACAAAACTCATCTCCAAACTCCGTGGCCTGGGCCTCGACTCCTCCCTCTGCGACTGGATCCTGAACTTCCTAACCCACAGACCACAATCAACAACACCTCCTCCATGATCATCCTCAACACCGGTGCCCCACAAGGCTGTGTTCTCAGCCCCCTACTATACTCCTTATACACCTATGACTGTGTGGCCAAATTCCCCTCCAATTCGATTTTCAAGTTTGCTGACGACACCACCGTAGTGGGTCGGGTCTCAAACAATGACGAGACAGAGTACAGGAATGAGATAAAGAATCTGGTGAACTGGTGCAGCAACAATAATCTCTCCCTCAATGTCAACAAAACGAAGGAGATAGTCATCGACTTCAGGAAGCGTAAAGGAGAACATGCTCCTGTCTACGTCAATGGGGATGATATGGAAATGGTTGAGAGCTTCAGGTTTCTAGGTGTCCAGATCACCAACCACATGTCCTGGTCCCTCCATGCAGACGCCATAGTTAAGAAAGCCCACCAATACCTCTACTTTCTCACGAGGCTAAGGAAATTTGGCATGTCCGCGATGACTCTCACCAACTGTTACAGATGCACCATAGAAAGCATTCCTTCTGGATGTATCACAGCTTGGTATGGCTCCTACTCTGTTCAAGACCACAAGAAACTCCAAAGAGTCGTGAATGTAGCCCAGTCCATCACGCAAACCAGCCTCCCATCCATTGACTCTGTCTACACTTCTTGCTGCCTCGGAAAAGCAGCCAGCATAATTAAGGACCCCATACACCGCGGACATTCTCTCTTCTACTTTCTTCCATGGGAAAAAGATACAGAAGTTTGAGGACACATACCAACTGACTCAAGAACAGCTTCTTCCCTTATGCCATCAGACTTTTGAATGGACCTACCTCATATTAAGCTGATCTTTCTCTACACCCTAGCTATGACTGTAACACTACATTCTGCATGCTCTCCTTTCCTTCTCTATGAACGGTATGTTTTGTCTGTTCAGCGCACAAGAAACAGTACTTTTCACTGTATACTAATACATTTGACAATAATAAATCAAATCAAAGTCAATCAAATGAGAGGTGTTTAATTGACTGTAAGGTGCATTGGGATGTTCTGAGGTCAGGGCGCTAAGGAAATGTAATTCTGCCGTTGTGAGGAGCTGAGCACTGTGTTGAGTGAACTTTTCAGAAAATTACATCTTTCCAATAATAGGTCAAATTCATTCCTGATTGTTGACCTTTTCCTGTTTGTCTTTATGCTGCCAGACAAAACAATGGCATGGCATTCAAAATTTATGATGATATAACCTCTCCTGGAAGCTGCAGCTGGAGCATGGAGCAGGTTCTGTCGAAAATTGCTGTCATATTTATGGCAAGCTGTATAAAAGCCAGACAACCTCCTCCTGCTGTACAGGTGACAACACAATACTTCACAATATGGAGAAAGGTTTTGTGAGGCTGAACTGCCACCTCCACTATTCACTCACCAAAGGAGGCAGTAATTTAAGTTGCAATATCCATCCTGAACATTATTCCTTTCACCTTACTCAAGGAGGTTGTCAAAATTACACCCAGTCTGCTCTTGGTATTTTCAGGAATCTCATCAAACATAAAACTGAATCAGAAAGGATGCAAGGACGAGGAGTTGCAGATACACGGAGAGATTGGCGAAGCTGGCGACAGGGAGGTTTTGGAGTTACGTTCAAAATGAAGGGTGGTTTTGATTGAGTGAATAAAGACTGGGCAGAATTTTACCAGCATGTCCGCCCGAGGTTCATCCGATCCCGTCCGAGTCCAATGGAGAATGCTGCCCTCCGAGCCTCGCCCACCCCCGGAATTGGGGCGGGCGTGCCGGTAAAATTCCGGACCGTGTCCAATGACAAGGGAGTCAGTAACCAGAGGTACAGATTAAAGAGAATTAGTAAAAGATACAGAGGCGACATGAACAAAGGGTCACAGCCTCAGGATACGGGGAAAGCCATTCAGGACTGAAATGAGGAGAAACATCTTCCTTCACTCGGTGGTGGAATTCTCCCCCACAGAAAGCCAAGTCACTGAATATACTTGAGAAGTAAATAGATTTCTAGACTCTTAAGGGGGGAATTTTCCTGTCCCGCCCGCCATGGGAATGTAACGGGCAGGACATAGACCATGCAAAGGCCCATTGACCTCAGGCAGGACTTCCCGGCCTTGGGGCAAGCGTGGCCAGAAAATCCCACCCTAAAGGTGGCACAGATTATGGGGAGAGTGTGGGAGTACGGCATTGAGATAGAGGGTCAGCCATGATCATATTGAATGGCCGAGCAGGCTGGATGGGCCGAATGGCTCCTCTTCTATGTTTCTATCAAAAAAGTCTTTCATACCCAATGAGTGGTTAGGATTTAGAATACATCAGCTGACAGCATAGTGGATTCAAATTCAGGCAAAACCTTGAAAAGGGAATTGGATAAGTATCTGAAAGAGAAAGGAATTGTAGGATTTGGGGAAAGAGCGAGACTAACTGCCGGCTTGCTCTGGTTGCTGTTGGGCTCTGAGAGATGTGTCTGCTGACAGAAGGTGCGATCTAAGCCAGGTCTCTGTCGCAGGCTTGGTAACACTTAGTGATTGATAAGTCAGCTTGGCTAACCAACAGGACTGTGTTTTGAACCAATCACCGGAGGGAGGTAGTCCTTACATTCGGTTACAGGTGTGTCTGGGGCTAATGTCCAAACCAGCAAGATGGCCTTGGCTGGAGAGGCAACAAGATGCTTTCCAATGCTTCATCCTGGGAGAGGACAAGGCGTTGGTTTAGACCAAGGTTCGGATTATAGGAAAAGGAGTGGCCATTCAGCCACTTGAGCCTGTCCTGTCATTAGTTGTGAGCATGGCTGATCAGTCTGAGGGTTCAGAGTGTTACAGCCTGCGTACAGATTTGGAATTCTGTTGTGTACTAAAGCGGTCAGTTCACTTTAACCGCACGCGGCGGGTAATTTAACCTGTTCCTGGAGCTTTATCAGATATGAGTTGCTTGTTTCCAGCCCAGGATTGGAAGAGAGGGAGAATCTCCCAAATACCTCTGGTGATGTCATGTAACCCAAGACACAGAGACACATTGGTTTACAATCCATAACAAACGCCATCTGATGGAAAGTGCGTTGATTTTGTCGAGAGAAGTGTCGATTCACCAAGGCGATGTCAGGGGTGAGAAACAATAGTTATGAGGAGAGACTTGAAGTACAATCTGAGATACTCCCCTGTGCTGGGGTAGCAGGTTTAATTTGATTTATTATTGTCACATGTATTAACATACAGTGAAAAGTATTGTTTCTTGCACGCTATACAGACAAAGCATACCGTTCATAGAGAAGGAAAGGAGAGAGTGCAGAATGTAGTGTTACAGTCATAGCTAGGGTGGAGAGAAAGATCAACTTAATGCGAGGTAGGTCCATTCAAAAGTCTGACAGCAGCAGGGAAGAAGCTGTTCTTGAGTCGGTTGGTACGTGACCTCAGACTTTTGTATCTTTTTCCTGAAGGAAGAAGGTGGAAGAGTGAATGTCCGGGGTGCGTGGGGTCCTTAATTATGCTGGCTGCTTTGCTGAGGCAGCGGGAAGTGTAGACAGAGTCAGTGGATGGGAGGCTGGTTTGCATGATGGTTTTGGGCTACATTCATGACCTTTTGTAGTTTCTTGCGGTCTTGGGCAGAGCAGGAGCCATACCAAGCTGTGATACAACCAGAAAGAACGCTTTCTATGGTGCATCTGTAAAAGTTGGTGAGAGTCGTAGCTGACATGCCAAATTTCCTTAGTCTTCTGAGAAAGTAGAGGCGTTGGTGGGCTTTCTTAACTATAGTGTCGGCATGGGGGGACCAGGACAGGTTGTTGGTGATCTGGACACCTAGAAACCTGAAGCTCTCGATCCTCTCTACTTCGTCCCCGTTGATGTAGACAATTTGCTGATTGGATGCCCAATGATGACAATTTCCTTCATTTTGTTGATATTGAGGGAGAGATTATTGTTGCCACACCAGTTCACCTGATTCTCTATCTCATTCCTGTACTCTGTCTCATCATTGTTTGAGATCCGACCCACTACAGTGGTGTCATCAGCAAATGGACACCACGCAGGAGGAGAGTTAATAGAACTTTTGAAAAGGATGATGGGTTTTGATTGAGTACAGAGTGGTTGGTTGGGGAGTCAGGCATTGGGCCATCGATTTCAAACTGGCACGATGAGAATGATGGTTAGCTTCATGCTGGTAGGGTTGTTGGAGAATGCCTTGATACAGGGAGTGCCTGAGGCAGAGAGCAATCTGCAGAGACAAGTGGTGAAATAACTGAGTGGAGGAAGATACGAAAGCTATGAGGAGACATGATGTGGAGATGCTGGTGTTGGGCTGGGGTGGGCACAGTAAGAAGTCTCACAACACCAGGTTAAAGTCCAACAGGTTTATTTGGAATCACGAGCTTTTGGAGCGCCGCTGCTTCATTCCTCACTCACCTAATGAAGGAGCAGCGCTCCGAAAGCTCGTGATTCCAAATAAACCTGTTGGACTTTAACCTGGTGTTGTGAGACTTCTTACTATGAGGAGAGAGAAGGACATTGGGATTAGTTTTGGATGGCTCAGACCCCTCTCACTGCTGGGGGATTCTGAGATTACTTGCTGGTGAAACTCCCTGAGGGCACATCAGAACGTCCCAAATCTCAGTTCTCCCGTCCTCTTCTTGCTCCTCATGGATTTAGGTAGAGAGTATCTCTGCAGGTGAAAGTGGGTGTCCAGATTCAGTGGGCTATACTTGCTGAGGTGCCGAGCACTGTTGCGATGTTGTGCAGCCATTACGTATCAGAAGACCCAAGTCAGGTGTCGTCAAGTTACTGCCCATTTATTTATAGCAGTAAACAGACAGGATGGGCTGAATGGCCTCTTCTGCACTGCAGGGATTCTATGATACTATGCGTCCCAGGATGTTTGGATTGATACGACTCTCCAACAGTGACGGGTCGGAGTGAGGTCACTCCAAGTGAGTGTTATTCCTCACTGGTTGGGTTGAAGTTTATTAAACATAATGATTGATGTTTGGATATGCCCAGGATCCGACTCACCAGAAACAACCATTTTTCACTGCTGTAGCAGTTATGTAACAGGATGGGAGGTTTAATGGCAGCAGTGAGGAGACCAGCTCTCCGCTCGATAATATACTCAATCCATCAAAATCCTGGCTCAAAACCCACTGCAATACTAAGGGAGTGCTGCACTGTCAGAGGGTCAGTACTGAGGAAGTGCTGCACTGTCAGAGGGTCAGTACTGAGGGAGTGCTGCACTGTCAGAGGGTCAGTGCTGAGGGAGTGCTGCACTGTCAGAGGGTCAGTGCTGAGGGAGTGCCGCACTGTCAGAGGGTCAGTGCTGAGGGAGTGCCGCACTGTCCGAGGGTCAGTACTGAGGGAGTGCTGCACTGTCAGAGGGTCAGTGCTGAGGGAGTGCCACACTGTCAGAGGGTCAGTACTAAGGGAGTACTGCACTGTCAGAGGGTCAGTACTGAGGGAGTGCTGCACTCTCAGAGGGTCAGTACTGAGGGAGTGCCGCACTGTCAGAGGGTCAGTACTGAGTGAGTGCTGCACTGTTAGAGGGTCAGTACTGAGGGAGTGCTGCACTGTCAGAGGGTCAGTACTGAGGGAATGCTGCACTGTCAGAGGGTCAGTACTGAGGGAGTGCTACACTGTGAGAGGGTCAGTACTGAGGGAGTGCTACACTGTCAGAAGGTCAGTACTGAGGGAGTGCTGCACTGTCCGAAGGTTAGTACTGAGGGAGTGCTGCACTGTTGGAGAGTCAGTATTGAGGGAGTGCCGCACTGTCAGAGGGTCAGTACTGAGGGAGTGCTGCACTGTTAGAGGGTCAGTACTGAGGGAGTGCCGCACTGTTAGAGGGTCAGTACTGAGGGAGTGCCGCACTGTCAGAGGGTCAGTACTGAGGCAGCGCCGCACTGTCAGAGGGTCAGTACTGAGGGAGTGCCGCACTGTCAGAGGGTCAGTACTGAGGGAGTGCCGCACTGTCAGAGGGTAAGTACTGAGTGAGTGCTGCACTGTTAGAGGGTCAGTACTGAGGGAGTGCCGCACTGTCAGAGGGTCAGTACTGAGGGAGTGCCGCACTGTCAGAGGGTAAGTACTGAGTGAGTGCTGCACTGTTAGAGGGTCAGTAGTGAGGGAGTGCTTCACTGTCAGAGGGTCAGTACTGAGGGAGTGCCGCACTGTCAGAGGGTCAGTACTGAGGCAGCGCCGCACTGTCAGAGGGTCAGTACTGAGGGAGTGCCGCACTGTCAGAGGGTCAGTACTGAGGGAGTGCCGCACTGTCAGAGGGTCAATGCTGAGGGAGTGCCGCACTGCCAGATGGTCAGTATTGACGGAGGACCTCACTGTCAGAGGTTCAGTAGTGAGGGAGTGCCGCACTGTCAGAGGGTCAGTACTGAGGGAATGCTGCACTGTCAGAGGGTCAGTACTGAGGGAGTGCCACACTGTGAGAGGGTCAGTACTGAGGGAGTGCTACACTGTCAGAAGGTCAGTACTGAGGGAGTGCTGCACTGTCCGAAGGTTAGTACTGAGGGAGTGCTGCACTGTTGGAGAGTCAGTATTGAGGGAGTACCGCACTGTCAGAGGGTCAGTACTGAGGGAGTGCCGCACTGTGAGAGGGTCAGTACTGAGGGAGTGCCGCACTGTTAGAGGGTCAGTACTGAGGGAGCGCCGCACTGTCAGAGGGTCAGTACTGAGGGAGTGCCGCACTGTTAGAGGGTCAGTACTGAGGGAGTGCCGCACTGTCAGAGGGTCAGTACTGAGGGAGCGCCGCACTGTCAGAGGGTCAGTACTGAGGGAGTGCCGCACTGTCAGAGGGTAAGTACTGAGTGAGTGCTGCACTGTTAGAGGGTCAGTACTGAGGGAGTGCCGCACTGTCAGAGGGTCAGTACTGAGGGAGTGCCGCACTGTCAGAGGGTAAGTACTGAGTGAGTGCTGCACTGTTAGAGGGTCAGTACTGAGGGAGTGCTGCACTGTCAGAGGGTAAGTACTGAGTGAGTGCTGCACTGTTAGAGGGTCAGTACTGAGGGAGTGCCGCACTGTCAGAGGGTCAGTACTGAGGGAGTGCCGCACTGTCAGAGGGTAAGTACTGAGTGAGTGCTGCACTGTTAGAGGGTCAGTACTGAGGGAGTGCCGCACTGTCAGAGGTTCAGTAGTGAGGGAGTGCTTCACTGTCAGAGGGTCAGTACTGAGGGAATGCTGCACTGTTAGGAGGTTAGTACTGAGGGAGTGCCGCACTGTCAGAGGGTCAGTACTGAGGGTGTGCCGCACTGCCAGATGGTCAGTACTGAGGGAGGGCCGCACTGTCAGAGGTTCAGTAGTGAGGGAGTGCTTCACTGTCAGAGGGTCAGTACTGAGGGAGTGCCGTACTGTTGGAGGCTCAGTACTGAGGGAGTGCCGCACTGTCACAGGGTCAGTACTGAGGGAGTGCTGCACTGTCAGAGGGTAAGTATTGAGGGTGTGTGCACTGTCAGAGGGTCAGTACTGAGGGAGTGCCGCACTGTCAGAGGGTCAGTACTGAGGGAGTGCTGCACTGTCAGAGGGTCAGTGCTGAGGGAGTGCTGCACTGTCAGGGGGTCAGTACTGAGGGAGTGCCGCACTGTCAGAGGGTCAGTACTGAGGGAGTGCCCCACTGTCAGCGGGTCAGTACTGAGGGAGTGCTGCACTGTCAGAGGGTCAGTACTGAGGGAGTGCCCCACTGTCAGCGGGTCAGTACTGAGGGAGTGCTGCACTGTCAGACGGTTAGTACTGAGGGAGTGCCCCACTGTGAGCGAGTCAGTACTGAGGGAGTGCTGCACTGTCAGAGGGTCAGTACTGAGGGAGTGCCGCACTATCAGCGGGTCAGTACTGAGGGAGTGCTGCACTGTCAGAGGGTCAGTACTGAGGGAGTGCCGCACTATCAGCGGGTCAGTACTGAGGGAGTGCTGCACTGTCAGAGGGTCAGTACTGAGGGAGTGCCGCACTATCAGCGGGTCAGTACTGAGGGAGTGCTGCACTGTCGGATGTGATGTTAATTCATGGCCCCATCGTCCCTCTCAGGTGAATATAACACTTCCTACATCACGATTGGAAGAAAGGTGATAGATGTTCTCCCAGCGTCTGCTCATTGCCACACAATGTTTGTGGGAGCTTACTATGTGTCAATTAACTCTCACCCACATTGCAACAATGACTATATTTTAGAAAATCCTTCTGTAAAGTGATGGGGACATCTTGAGGTTGTGAAAGGCGCTAGAGGAATGCACGTACTTTGGAGAAATTAAAACTTCAAGAAGACATTTGGCTGATTTCATCTTCCCCTTAGTCTATTCCCTAGTTAACCTGTGGAGATTTCAAAAGCAGCCTGGAGAGGTAGTTAACGGATTCTGTGGTGTGTGTAGCAATTTGTCAATGTAGGAGATTCCAGGTCCCATTTGCTTGCAAGTCTGGGGTTGCATCATTCACTTCTGAAACAGAGCAGCTTCACAAAGATTGGATCAATGCTTCCCTGTTGCAAATTCATTCTGTTAAGTGGGCGATGGTTATTAGTCAGTTGTCCATTAGGTTTACATCCGGAATTCTATACAATTAAATCATTCTCTTGACCAATGTGTGTGAAACAATGAGACAGAAAAGCACAATGTGAACCCAGTTAGATATTATATATGGCAACCTTTTATTAAAATAAATGTCCCGATCACTTTAATAGTTTATTCTAATAATGAGGCTTCTAATTAATGAATTCAGATCCTATCTGACCGCCATAACTCTGGTGACCTGAGCAACAGAAATGGATTCAAACAGCACTGAGTATAATTAACTTGATGGCTAGCATTGTGTCAGATTGAACACAATTTAATCGTCATATTTCACAGAGCAGAAAGTCACTCTCTTCATAACTGCCAAAAATGTCGACTTTCAAGAAGTTTGTGGTCGGCTGAGTGTGAACTGGAATAGACGTGATTCTAAAGTGTTTACTCTTTTTATATCCAGGAGCTGCAGCTTGCTGTCACTTAAGACTTACACCTATTAGGTGTGTATGTGTAATCATTTACCATTTTCTTATTCCCACGAGCTAATTAGCTGACGGCAAACTGCATGCACGCCCAAGCCTCAGGTATCCCTGCTTATTAAGACTTACCAGTTACCAGTGGGAATATCATTACTGCCATATGTCAGCTCCTCTCTATAAACACAGTTGTTGTTTTGCAGTTTCCAGCCCATCTGTTGCCTTCATTACCTCCAGGCTCTGCTGTTTCAACACTCACCTGGTCAGCCACTTGTATAACTCTCTCAGCAAACTGGATTCATCCAAAATTCTGCTGCCTCTTCCAAACTCGTACCAAAGTGGGTGGCACGGGTGGCACAGTGGTTAGCACTGCTGCCTCACAGCACCAGGGACCCAGGTTCAATTCCGGCCTCAGCTCACTGTCTGAGCGGAGTTTGCACATTCTCCCCGTGTCTGCGTGGGTTTCCTCCCACAGTCCAAAGATGTGCGGGTTAGGTTGATTGGCCATGCTAAATTGACCCTAGTGTCAGGAGGATTAAGGGTAAATGAGGGTTGTGGGAGTGGGGCTTGATTGGGACTGTGGTCAGTGCAGACTCGATGGGCTGAATGGCCTCCTTCTGTACTGTGGGAATTCTATGACTCTATGATACCCCTCTCCCCTTTCTATTAAGGTTCATTAAATCTTCTCTCCTTGACCAAGCTTTAAGTCTCCTGCTCTCATATCTCCTTATGTAACCCAGTGTTAAATTCTCTTTGATAAAGCTCTTTGAAAGGCTGTGTTAAGAGGGTTATATAAATGCAGGTTATTGTTATCGCCTGTCGCTAGTTTTTTTTTGTGTTAATGTAGGTGTCAGTTTTGCATCAGTTGTGTTTTGTTTTATTGTTCTGACCAGATTTTGTGTTGCCGAGGTGTTTCAGTGCAAACAGTATGAGTGCGCAGCTGAGCACATGTAGTTTCCTGTGATAGCTGGAACACCAGTGATACCTCTGCCACTTTGTAACACAGGGAATAGATCTAAGTCCTGATTCTAGCTCTTTTTTTTTATTCGTGGGACACGGGTATCGCTGGCTGGGCCAGCATTTATTGCCCATCCCTAGTTGCCCTTGGAGGGCAGTTGACGTCAACCACATTGCTGCGGCTCTGGAGTCACATGTCGGCCAGACCGAGTAAGGACGGCAGATTTCCTTCCCTAAAGGACATTAGTGAACCAGATGGGCTTTTCTGACAATCGACAACGGTTTCATGGTCATCAGTAGATTCTTAATTCCAGATATCTTTATTGAATTCAAATTCCACCATCTGCTGTGGCGGGATTCGAACCCGGGTCCCCAGAACATTAGCTGAGTTACTGGATTAATAGTCTAGTGATTAATACCACTAGGCCATCACTTCCCCTTTTTGGTCATTCGCCCCTCTTACACCAAATTGGGAGAGTAAAAGGGGAAAGAATTCAACCCGAACCCACTCTATTTTCACCAGGAATGTTGAGTTAAAATCCAGACAAAATTCACACAGATCAAACGATGGCAGAATCCCTAATCAAGCAACTTTCTGGAGGTGTGGAACAGGGCAAGGCGGGAAGGGGTGGGAGCTGAGAGTGTTCTCTCTGCATCTCTCTTCATCATCAAGGCAGTTTAAAGTGGGGGGTTTTACTCAGTGTGCTGCCGCGCCCCTGGAGTCGATGGGAGTTAGTTACTCTCGCTGTTATCTCATGCATCGATGCTCTAAATTGCTTTGAACTTCTTATATCTCTCTCAGCATCTTGGCTGGGGTGTCAGAAACTAATCCAGGGAATAAGTCATTTTGTCTCGAGGCGTGTAGGAGAGGAGACCACTCAGCCATTGCAGGGCTAGTATTGTATTTACTGGCCTTAAGCAATGGCCCACTGTCGCCTGCTGGTTATGGCGTTGCGGTCCACTGTGTGCTTTGACCTTTCTCAGAATATATTTTCCGATGGAAACGCTTTAAGATGAAATCTGGCCATCTGTCAGACAGAGTGTCGGGCTGATAATTGCGAGAAGTCTTCGTTTTCGCAGCAGCAGCAGCCCTCCCTCCTGGGATTAGCACAATGCTCCGCTGATTCCTGCATATCGTTTGCAATCTTTAATCCCTCGCCTCCTGTTTGGCAGCAATGTTGCTGTTTGCCTCGAGAGGTGACAAGGTTTTACCGCTCTGTGTTTTATCAGCGGAGATGCCAGTACAAAAAAAGCAGTACAATAAATGGAGACTGGGAGGAGTGTGTATAAATGTACACCCAGCTGAAGAAGGAGGAATTATTCTCCACACAGTCAGAGACACTCTGACATGTTGCAATTTATGATCTGCTTTCCTTAACACTCATCACTAATGGGAAGCTGATAGATAACGTTGCTGTGAAATTTGCATATTATCTGTCTGGAAAACAGAGCCGTTCAGGTCTAAACACGATAGAGTACGCAATTGCACAGCAAGACTCCACACAAAGTGAATTGTTTTGGAGAGTGGTGACTCTTGCTGCATATGCAAACGAGGCAAATGTTTTGCATCCAGCGACATAAGGGACGGGGTGATGTGGGATTCTGTTCCTTGTGGGTGTTAGCTGAGTCAGGGATTGAATCCAGGAACCACCGGAAGAATGCAGACACCAGAATTCTCCAACCTTGCCCGTGGCTGGGATTCTCCAGTCCTGCCGCAGTGAATGGCGATTTGGCTGAGCGCCAAATTCTCCGTTCTCGCTGGCAGCAGGGACAGGTACGGGGACCAGATCGCACAATCCTGCCCCAGACTTTCAGTTGCCTGCCGCCCAGAACCTCTTGAACTCCCTCAGCCCTGCATTGAACTGCCAGTCAGGCTGTTCCCAGGAGAAGGACTGGAAGGGCAGAAGCTGTTGATTGACAGTGGGAAACTCCTGCCATTGCTGTTCCACTGTCTTCCCCGCTAGGTTCCCCTTTCCAATCAACTCTGGCCAGCTCCTCCCTCATGTCTTTGTAGTTACCTTTATTTAACTGTAATACCGTTACATCTGATTCCAGCCTCTCCCTCTCAAACTGCAGGGTAAATTCTATCATATTGTGGTCACTGCTTCCTAAGGGTTCCTTCACCTTAAGTTCCCTAATCAAGTCTGCCTCATTACACATCACCAAATCCAGAATTGCCTGTTTCCTAATAGCCTCTGTCACAAGCTGCTCCAAAAAACCATCTCTTAGACATTCCACAAATTCCTTTTCTTGGGATCCACTACCTATCTGATTTTCCCAATTCACTGCATATTGAAGTCCCCCATGATTATTGCAATATTGCCTTTTCTATCTCCTGATTTATTTTCTGCCCCACATCCTGACTACTGCTAGGGGGCCTGTACATAACTCCCATCAGGGTCTTTTTACCTTTGCGATTCCTCAACTCTACCCACAGGGATTCTATGCCTTCTGATCCTATATCCCTTCTTGCTATCGATTTAACTTCATTCCTTACCAACAATGCAACCACGCCCCCTTTGCCCATCTGCCTGTCCTTTCGATAGGACACATATCCTTGGATATTTAGATCCCAGCCCTGCTCCCCTTGCAGCCACGTCTCTGTGATGCCCACAACATTGTACCGGCCAATTTCAATGTGTGCAACAAGCTCATTTACCGTGTTCCGTATACTGCGCCCTCAGTCCTGCACTGACCACCTCCCTTCTCATACTTGTCACCTTTTTTGCTCTGCCTGAGGTTAGATTCCTGCCACCTTCTATACTCTCTGTTCTATTACGTGGTCTGGAAACTTTACTAACCTCACCCGAGCCCTCAGCTCCATTAACCTGCACTTCTACCCTTCCCTTAAATTTGATTTTCTAATTCTCCATGCAACTGAACCCCCCCCCCCCCAGCCCCCCCCCCCCCCCCCCCCCCCCCCACTATTTAGTTTAAAGCCCTATCTACAGCCCTAGTTACACAATTCGCCAGGACTCTGGCCCCAGCACGATTCAGATGAAGACCATCCCATCGGAACAGGTCTCCGCTTCCCCAATACTGTGCCAATGTCCCATGAATTCAAACCCATTCCTCCCACACCAATCTTTGAGCCACGCATTTACCTCCTTAATCTTATTGACCCTGTACCAATTAGCTCATGGTTCAGGTAGTAATCCAGAGATTATTACCTTTTTGGTTCTGCTTTTTAATTTAGCTCCTAGCTGTTCATACTCCCTTAGCAGAACCTTTGTTCCTGTTCTACCAATGTCATTGGTACCGACGTGGACCATGACAACTGGGTCTTTACCCTCCCACTCCAAGTTCCTCTGCAGCCCAGATGAGATATCCCGAACCTGAGCACCAGGCAAGCAGCACAACCTTCGGGATTCTCGATCCTGGTCACAGAGAAGAGCGTCAATGCCCCGAACTATATTATCACCAATTACAACTACATTTCTTTTCTCCCCCCCCCCCTCCACTTGAATGGCTCCCTATACCACGGTGCCGTGGTCAGTTTGCTCATCCTTCCTGCAGTACCCGTTCCCATCCACACAGGAGCAAGAATCTCAAACCTGTTGGACAAGTTCAGCGACTGAGCTCCAGCAACCCTACCTCCTGGATCCCTCTACCTGCCTCATTCGCAGCCACACTCTCCGCTCCCTGTCCACTGGCCGAATTCAAGGTATTTAATCTAAGGGGTGTGACTGCCTCCTGGAACACAGTGTCCAGGTATATCTCCCCCTCCCTGATGTGTCACAGCGTCTGAAGCTCAGAATCCAGCTCATCCACTCTGAGCTGGAGTTCCTCAAGCAACCAACACTTACTGCAGACATGCTCACTGGGAACCTCAAGGGGGTCCACCAGCTCCCACATCCTGCAGGAACAACACATCACCCGACCCTCCATCTCAATTTTATTTAATTAGTTTTTAATTTGGGTTTTAAATTTTTTTATTTGAATTTATAAAAAATTCACTATCTCCTGATTACCTCAGTCTCAACGCAACGTCTAACCAGTCATTTAAATGGGTTTTCAAATTTAATACAGCTCCCTGTCAGCCAATCAAATCACAGCCCTCCTGTAATGTCACTTTTAAGTATTTTTAGTCCAAACTCTGTCAGTTTCAGAGAATCAAGAGTAACATTTACTGCCTGAGGAAGGGAACGGGTTAATGAACTTTGTAACACTTAAGATTTGTGCAAAGCATTGAAACCCGAACTTTGTAATACTTAGAGATTTGTAAAAAGCATTGTAGAACTTGTTTTCATGTATCCAAAAGACAGATAAGAGAAGCAGCTGTCCCAGTTGTGGTACACAAGCTTATGATTTTCCCAGCTAATTGTGTTCAGGAATGTGGCTAACCCAGCTAGTATAAGCTAGAATCCATTTTGTGTTCTTTTATATTATGTACTTCTGTTTAACACGGTGGAGCTTACATGTATGCCTTCTGTGATCGTATAATAATAGATTCATATATATTCATTATATATCATGGATCCTTACTGATATAAATTGTTATATAGGCCTCTGTACTTCAGTTAACTTGTTTGTGCAAACTTATAATCTTGTATACTGGATAAACAAACCACGGATGTCTGCCACATAGAGGCGACAGAACAGATAGTCGCAGCCTTGAGATGGCCACGATTACACAGACTACGCGGAGGACAGAACCGCTGAGGCAGCAATAATCATGAGAAAATGCGGTCGTGACCAGGGGCGAAAATATATGTATAAATATTTGCTCTTAACCTGTATTCGGCGAGAGGTCTGGAGACCGGGATGGAATTGGACTTCTCCCACAAGCTTGTGAAAATAAACCACTGTACTTTGACTCACGACTAGTCTCAGAGATATTATTTACCTACAACACTGACCAATCAGCACTCTCCCTTACTGACCAATCAGCACTCTCCCTTACTGACCAATCAGGACTCTCCCTTACTGACCAATCAGCACTCTCCCTTACTGACCAATCAGGACTCTCCCTTACTGACCAATCAGGACTCTCCCTTACTGACCAATCAGCACTCTCCCTTACTGACGAATCAGGCCTCTCCCTTACTGACCAATCAGCACTCTCCCTTGTGGCCTCTGCTGCCTGTTTCACCGAACTCCCTGTGTTCACCCAACTCCAAAAGCACTCCTCACAGTCAGGCAGCACTCACGGTGCAGTCAGAGCAGCACTCACCGTGCAGACAGAGCAGCACTCACGGTGCAGTCAGAGCAGCACTCACCGTGCAGTCAGAGCAGCACTCACCGTGCAGTCAGAGCAGCACTCACCGTGCAGTCAGAGCAGCACTCACCGTGCAGTCAGAGCAGCACTCACCGTGCAGTCAGAGCAGCACTCACAGTGCAGTCAGAGCAGCACTCACAGTTCAGTCAGAGCAGCACTCACCATGCAGTCAGAGCAGCACTCACCATGCAGTCAGAGCAGCACTCACCGTGCAGTCAGAGCAGCACTCACCGCGCAGACAGAGCAGCACTCACAGTGCAGTCAGAGCAGCACTCACAGTGCAGTCGGAGCAGCACTCACCGTGCAGTTGGAGCAGCACTCACAGTGCAGTCGGAGCAGCACTCACAGTGCAGTCGGAGCAGCACTCACCGTGCAGTTGGAGCAGCACTCACAGTGCAGTCGGAGCAGCACTCACAGTGCAGTCGGAGCAGCACTCACCGTGCAGTTGGAGCAGCACTCACAGTGCAGTCGGAGCAGCACTCACAGTGCAGTCGGAGCAGCACTCACAGTGCAGTCGGAGCAGCACTCACAGTGCAGTCGGAGCAGCACTCACCGTGCAGTTGGAGCAGCACTCACAGTGCAGACAGAGCAGCACTCACAGTGCAGTCGGAGCAGCACTCTGAGGCCTTTGTTTTTATGGGAACAACTTACAAAGCCCTGGAACTGGTTTTAACTAGTTGTACCAACAACCAGCCAAATTTAGTTGAGAGCTGACTCAGCTGATTCCTGTTGCAGGAATGCACTAAAGTGCAGCTTTTAACTTCCCAAATAAGAACTAATTTAGCTCACCTTGAAAGCAAGTTTAATGATTACTTACCTCCTTATAACTTACCACTTGAACTCTCTGTTTTCACCCAACTCCAAAAGCACGCCCCCCAGTCAGGTAGCACTCACCGTGCAGTCGGAGCAGCACTCACCGTGCAGACAGATAAGATGTCTCAGTGATGTAGGTTGAGGGGTAAATGTTGGCCAGGACAGTGGGGAGAACGTCCAGCTTTTCTTCAGCCAGTGCCATGGCTTTATTCACTTGAGAGAGCCAATGGGACAATGCAGCTGGAAGCTGAAGGGATCAGGTTCCGTAGTGATGCCACTCCAAGTTGAATAGCGGTAACAGTATTCCTTGTCTAGTTTTGACTGGAGGAATAATCTCTTTATCAAGGCTGGCACAGAGTCATACGAGCTTTCAGGAGAGAAAGGAACGAGATGAGGAGGGAGCAAACACGCACAGAGCTTACATGAACATTCCCCCGAGATCTCCTCATCAAGGCCAACACTCCTTGGATGCACTGCAAAAAAATTGCAAGCAAATTAATAACAAATGAATCGTAGCCGAACATGGTCTTGACATGATGACTGTGTGAGCTGTAAGTGTGAATAGCAAATTAAACCTAATATAATCTCCTTGTCCTTTCGAGAAATACCACATGCTACCTTTGGAATAAATTAATCCAAATCTCGTAGATATTAAAAATTGGTGTGCCGTAATTAACCAGTGGCCTCAATATCAGAATGAATTTTGTCACCATTATCACTATCTTTTAGATAGAGTTTTATTATTATTTCATTAAGACAAAGTATCCTGCTGCTAAACTGTATTATATTATTCAATGTGTTTTATTGACTCAGAAAACAATGATCTCGTCTACCCACTTATTCATTCTGAAATGTCCTTCTATAATTAACTTTGATGTAATTTTCTATGGGCGCAAAGTACTGGATCTTTAATCCAATTTGTACTTGTTCATGGTTGATACTACAATATTTATTAATATCACTAAATCTGGCGAGCTTGATAAATTCTCATATCAAAACTCATTAAATTCAATCTCTTCACCTTCCCTTGTAATCTGCTCATCTCCCAGTTATGGCAGCGAGCCTTTTAGCTTGTTCCGTTCTATCTCAATCGGATCTTTGAGTTCAGCATTCTGTCTGACAGCTGCCACTGGCCATTTGCTGATCCTGATGTCAAATAATGAAAAGGCTGGCATTCGGTCGAGGCAGCTGAGGGACTTCACTGCTGCATGCTGGGAAAAGCCGGACCAGCAACGTCTACCAAGAAGTGTCAAGGAGCGGTAAGCCCAAAGCATTACATTAGTGTTTCCCTCCCTCCTCTAACCAAAAGAAAAAGGGCACTGTGAGGAGGTAAAAGTGAAGGTAAGAGTTTTATAAATTTTCTTAAATAATTTAATTAACACCAGAAATGTCGGTCAGTGGGGTTAAGTGCTGCACGTGTGAGATGTGGGAGGTCCGTGACGCTTCCAGCATCTCGGACGACTACATCTGCAGGAAGTGCACCCAATTGCAGCTCCTTACAGACCGCATGGATAGGTTGGAGCAGCAGTTGGATGCACTTAGGAGCATGAAGGTGACGGAAAGTATCATAGATAGAAGCTTTAGAGACGTGGTCACACCCAAGGTGCAGGCAGATAGATGGGTGACCGCCAGAAGGGGCAGGCAGTCAGTGCAGGAATCTCCTCTGGTCATCCCTGTGCAGGAATCTCCTCTGGTCATCCCTGTCTCTAACAAGTATACCGTTTTGGATACTGTTCGGGGGGATGGCCCATCGGGGATAACAGCAGCAGCCAGAGCAGTGGCACCATGGCTGGCTCTGTTGTTAAGCAGGGAAGGACAAAAAGCAGAAGAGTAATAATTATAGAGAACTCTATAGTTAGGGGTGCAGATCAGCGCTTCTGTGGATGTGAAAGAGACTCCAGGATGGGATGTTGCCTCCCTGGTGCCAGGGTCCAGGATGTCTCTGAACGGACAGTAAGCATTCTGAAGGGAGAGGGTGAACAGCCAGAGGTCGTGGTACATATTGGTACCAACGACATAGGCAGGAAGAGTGATGAGGTCCTGCAGCAGCAGTTTAGGGAGTTAGGTAGAAAGTTAAAAAGCAGGATCTGTGGGGTTGTAATTTCAGGATTACTCCCTGTGCCCCGTGCCAGCGAGGCTAGGATTAGGAAGATAGTGCAGCTCAACACGTGGCTAAACAGCTGGTGTAGGAGGGAGGGTTTCAGATATCTGGAACATTGGGGTCTCTTCCGGGGGCAGGTGGGACCTGTACAAGAAGGACGGGTTGCATCTAAACTGGAAGGGCATAAATATTCTGGGCGGGAGGTTTGCTAGTGTCACATGGGAGGATTTAAACTAGTTTGGCAGGTGGGGGCGGGGGGGTGGGGGTGGGGGGGGGGGGGGGAGCGGGGGGGGGGGGGGGGGTTGGGGGGGGACCCAAAGCAAAGGTGAATTAGCTGAAGTAGGGCCAGTAAGACTCAGAGAACAGCAGGCAGAGTGGGATTGCTAATCAAAGAGGGCCTGGTGGTCTGAAGTGTATTTGTTTCAATGCGAGAAGTGTAACAGGTAAGGCAGGTGAACCTAGAGCTTGGATTAGTACTAGGAACTATGATGTTGTTGCCATTACAGAGACTTGGTTAAGGGAAGGACAGGATTGGCAGCTTAACGTCCCAGGATACAGATGTTTCAGGTGGGATAGAGGGGGATGTAAAAGGGGTGGGGGAGTTGCACTACTGGTTAAGGAGAATATCATAGCTGTACTGCGGGAGGACACTCAGGTGGCTCATACAGCGAGGCAATATGGGTAGAGCTCAGGAATAGGAAGGGCGTAGTCACAATGTTGGGGGTTTACTATAGACCACCCAACAACCAGCGGGAGATAGAGGAACAGATATGTAGGCAGATTTTGGCAAGGTGTAAAAGTAACAGGGTTGTTGTGGTGGGAGATTTTAATTTCCCCTATATTGACTGGGACTCACTTAGTGCTAGGGGCATGGATGGGGCAGAGTTTGTAAGGAGCATCCAGGAGGGCTTCCTGAAACAGGATGTAGATAGTCCAACTAGGGAAGGGGCCAATACTGGACCTGGTATTGGGGAATGACCCCGGCCAGGTGGTCGATGTTTCAGTAGGGGAGCAGTTCGGGAACAGTGACCACAATTCAGTAAGCTTTAAGGTACTGATGGATAAAGATAAGTGTAGTCCTCAAGTTAAGGTGCTAAATTGGGGGAAGGCTAATTACAACAATATTAGGAGGAACTGAAGAATGTAGATTGGGGGCAGATGTTTGAGGGCAAATCAACATCTGGCATGTGGGAGGCTTTCAAGCGTAAGTTGATAGGAATTCAGGACCAGCACATTCCTGTAAGGATGAAGGATAAGTATGGCTAGTTTCGGGAACCTTGGATAACGAGAGATATTGTGAGCCTAGTCAAAAAGAAAAAGGAAGCATTTGTCAAGGTTAGGAGGCTGGGAACACACGAAGCAAGTGTAGAATACAAGGAAAGTAGGAAGAAATTTAAGCAAGGAGTAAGGAGAGTTAAAAGGGGTCACAAAAAGTCATTGGCCAGCAGGATTAAGGAAAATCCCAAGGCTTTTTAGACATATATAAAGAGCAAGAGGGTAGCCAGGGAGAGGGTTGGCCCACACAAGGACAAAGGAGGGAATCTATGCGTGGAGCCAGAGGAAATGGGCGAGGTATTAAATGAGTACTTTGCGTCAGTATTCACCAAAGAGAAGGACTTGGTGGATGATGAGTCTGGGAAAGGGTGTGTAGATAGTTTGATGTGGAGATGCCGGCGTTGGACTGGGGTCAACACAGTAAGGAGTCTAACAACACCAGGTTAAAGTCCAACAGGTTTATTTGGTAGCATACTAGTGGCGCTTGCTACCAAATAAATCTGTTGGACTTTAACCTGGTGTTGTTAGACTCCTTACTGTAGATAGGTTGAGCCATGTTGAGATCAAAAAGGAGAAGGTATTGGGGTTCTTGAGAAACATTAAGGTAGACAAGTCCCCAGGGCCTGATGGGATACACCCCGATTACTGAGAGACGCAAGGGAGGAAATTGCTGGGGCCTCGAGAGAAATCTTTGTATCCTCACTGGCTACAGGGGAGGTCCCAGAGGATTGGAGAATAGCCAATGTTGTTCCTTTGTTTAAGAAGGGTAGCAAGGATAATCTAGGTAATTACAGGCTAGTGAGCCTTACATCAGTGGTAGGGAAATTATTGGAGAGGATTCTTCGAGACAGGATTTATTCCCACTTGGAAATAAGTGGACGTATTAGTGAGAGGCAACATGGTTTTGTGAAAGGGAGGTCGTGTCTCACTAACTTGATTGAGTTTTTCGAGGAATTGACGAAGATGATTGATGAGGGTAGGGCAGTGGATGTTGTCTACATGGACTTCAGTAAGGCCTTTGACAAGATCCCTCATGGCAGACTGGTGCAGAAGGTGAAGTCGCATGGGATCAGAGGTGAGCTGGCAAGATGGAAACTGAACTGGCTCAGTCAAAGAACAGTAAGAAGTCTCACAACACCAGGTTAAAGTCCAACAGGTTTATTTGGTAGCAAATACCATAAGCTTTCGGAGCAATGCTCCTTCGTCAGATGGAGTGGTCTGTTCTCAAACAGGGCACAGACACAGAAATCAAATTACAGAATACTGATTAGAATGCAAATCTCTACAGCCAGCCAGGTCTTAAATGCACAGACAATGTGGGTGGAGGGAGCATTCAACACAGGTTAAAGAGATGTGTATTGTCTCCAGACAGTACAGCTTGTGAAATTGTGCAAGTCCAGGAGTCAAGCTGTGGGGGTTACTGATAATGTGACATAAATCCAACATCCTGGTTTAAACCGGGATGTTGGATTTATGTCACATTATCAGTAACCCCCACAGCTTGACTCCTGGACTTGCACAATTTCACAAGCTGTACTGTCTGGAGACAATACACATCTCTTTAACCTGTGTTGAATGCTCCCTCCACCCACATTGTCTGTGCATTTAAGACCTGGCTGGCTGTAGAGATTTGCATTCTAATCAGTATTCTGTAATTTGATTTCTGTGTCTGTGCCCTGTTTGAGAACAGAGACCACTCCATCTGACGAAGGAGCATTGCTCCGAAAGCTTATGGTATTTGCTACCAAATAAACCTGTTGGACTTTAACCTGGTGTTGTGAGACTTCTTACTGTGCTTACCCCAGTCCAACGCCGGCATCTCCACATCATGTCAGTCAAAGAAGACAGAGGGTAGCAGTGGAAGGATGTGTTTCTGAATGGAGGGCTGTGACAAGTGGTGTTCCTCAGGGATCAGTGCTGGGACCTTTGCTGTTTGTAATATATATAAATGATTTGGAGGAAAATGTAACTGGTTTGATTAGTAAGTTTGCGGACGACACAAATGTTAGTGGATTTGCGGATAGTGATGAGGACCGTCAGAGGATGCAGCAGGATATAAATCGTTTGGAGATTGGGCGGAGAGATGGCAGATGGAGTTTAATCCGGACACGTGAGGTAATGCATATTGGAAGGTCTAATAAAGATAGGAAATATACAGTAAATGGCAGAACCCTTAAGAGTATTGATAGGCAGAGGGATCTGGGTGTATAGGTACACAGGTCACTGAAAGTGGCAATGCAGGTGGAGAAGGTAGTCAAGAAGACATATGGCATGCTTGCCTTCATTGGCTGGGGCATTGAGTTTAAAAATTGGCATGTCATGTTGCAGCTTTATAGAACCTTAATTAGGTCGCACTTGGAATATAGTGTTCAATTCTGGTCGCTATACTACCAGAAGGATGTGGAGGCTTTGGAGAGGGTACAAAAAAGATTTGATAGGATGTTGCCTGGTATGGAGGGCATTAGCTATGAGGAGAGGTTGGAGAAACTTGGTTTGTTCTCACTGGAACGACGGAGATTGAGGGGCGACCTGATAGAAGTCTACAAGATTGTGACAGATTGGATAGTGAGAAACTTTTTCCCAGGGTGGAAGAGTCAATTACTAGGGGGCACAGGTTTAAGGTGCGAGGGACAAGGTTTAAAGATGATGTACGAGGCAAGTTTTTTACACAGAGGTGGTGGGTGCCTGGAACTCGCTGCCGGGGGAGGTAGTGGAAGCAGATATGATGGTGAGTTTTAAGGGGCATCTGGACAAATACATGAATAGGATGGGAATAGAGGGACATGGTCCCTAGAAGGGTCGGGGGTTTTAGTTAAGTCGGGTAGCATGGTCGGTGCAGGCTTGGAGGGCTGAAGGGCCTGTTCGTGTGCTGTAATTTTCTTTGTTCTTTGTCCAATGGAGAGATTCTTCCAGTGTGACTGATTGGGGTGGAGCAGGGTTCTGGAGTGTAATCTGCAATTCCAGTCACTGACTGGATGTGTTCTCGCATGGCGTGCTCGGTGCTGACTCTGTGTGGGATTGGGTGCTGGGTGCTGACTCTGTGTGGGATTGGGTGCTGAATCTGTGTGGGACTGGGTGCTGGGTGCTGACTCTGTGTGGGATTGGGTGTTGACTCTGTGTGGTACTGGGTGCTGACTCTGTGTGGGATTGGGTGCTGGGTGCTGACTCTGTGTGGGATTGGGTGCTGACTCTGTGTGGGATTGGGTGCTGGGTGCTGACTCTGTGTGGTACTGGGTGCTGACTCTGTGTGGGATTGGGTGCTGGGTGCTGACTCTGTGTGGGATTGGGTGCTGACTCTGTGTGGGATTGGGTGCTGGGTGCTGACTCTGTGTGGTACTGGGTGCTGACTCTGTGTGGGATTGGGTGCTGGGTGCTGACTCTGTGTGGGATTGGGTGCTGGGTGCTGACTCTGTGTGGGACTGGGTGCTGGGTGCTGACTCTGTGTGGGACTGGGTGCTGACTCTGTGTGGGATTGGGTGTTGACTCTGTGTGGTACTGGGTGCTGACTCTGTGTGGGATTGGGTGCTGGGTGCTGACTCTGTGTGGGATTGGGTGCTGAATCTGTGTGGGACTGGGTGCTGACTCTGTGTGGGATTGGGTGTTGACTCTGTGTGGTACTGGGTGCTGACTCTGTGTGGGATTGGGTGCTGGGTGCTGACTCTGTGTGGGATTGGGTGCTGACTCTGTGTGGGATTGGGTGCTGGGTGCTGACTCTGTGTGGTACTGGGTGCTGACTCTGTGTGGGATTGGGTGCTGGGTGCTGACTCTGTGTGGGATTGGGTGCTGGGTGCTGACTCTGTGTGGGACTGGGTGCTGGGTGCTGACTCTGTGTGGGACTGGGTGCTGACTCTGTGTGGGATTGGGTGCTGGGTGCTGACTCTGTGTGGGATTGGGTGCTGGGTGCTGACTCTGTGTGGGACTGGGTGCTGGGTGCTGACTCTGTGTGGGACTGGGTGCTGACTCTGTGTGGGACTGGGTGCTGGGTGCTGACTCTGTGTGGGACTGGGTGCTGACTCTGTGTGGGACTGGTTGCGTAAAGTGAGTTATTTACAGATTAACACCTGGTCCATGTGACCATGTATTCAGGTTTGAATCTCTTGTGGAGATCGGGGTAACTTTCTGAGAATAAATTCTCCTTCATTGCTGTAGGGAGGAGTGAGGGGTGGGCGGGGTGGGGGGGGTTAGAGCTCCCATGTTCGAACCATCTTGCTGTGTGCGGACAGGTATATCTAACACACTGGGCCACTCCTGACTAGCATTTCTGGATGCTATAAATCCTGCAATCATAGAAGGATTTTACCATCCAATTCCCACATGGAACATCGACAGAAACAGACTTTCTACACATTTCCATTCTGAATGTTACACATCAGATAGATTAGGGAAATCATCACTCCTGCCAGTAGAGAGAATGTGGAACTCTCTCCCACAGGGAGTGGGGGAAAATGTGGGACTCACTCCCACAGTGAGTGGGGAGGATGTGGAACTCGTTCCCATGGGGAGTGGGGAGAATGTGGAACTCTCTCCCATGGGGAGTGGGGAAAATGTGGAACTCGCTCCTACAGTGAGTGGGGGAAAATGTGGGACTCGCTCCCATGGGGAGTGGGGAGAATGTGGAACTCGCTCCCACAGGGAGCCTTCCATCCATTGACTCTGTCTACACTTCCCGTTGCCTTGGCAAAGCAGCCAGCATAATTAAGGACCCCACGCACCCCGGACATTCTCTCTTCCACCTTCTTCCGTAGGGAAAAAGATACAAAAGTCTGAGGTCACGTACCAACGACTCAAGAACAGCTTCTTCCCTGCTGCTGTCAGACTTTTGAATGGACCTATCTTGCATTAAGTTGATCTTTCCCTACACCCTAGTTATGACTGTAACACTACATTCTGCACTCTTTCCTTTCCTTCTCTATGAACGGTATGTTTTGTCTGTATAGCGCGCAAGAAACAATACTTTTCACTATATGTTAATACATGTGACAATAATAAATCAAATCAAATCAAATCAAAAAGGAAGTGGGGAGAATATGGGACACATTCCTACAGGGAATGGGGGAGAATGTGGGACTCGCTCCCACAGGGAATGGGGCGAATGTGGAACTCGCTCCCACAGGGAGTTGGGATAATGTGGAACTCACTCCCACAGGGA
Source organism: Mustelus asterias (assembly GCF_964213995.1). Classification (NCBI taxonomy): domain Eukaryota; kingdom Metazoa; phylum Chordata; class Chondrichthyes; order Carcharhiniformes; family Triakidae; genus Mustelus; species Mustelus asterias. The sequence goes on from NC_135807.1 coordinate 138,794,199, forward strand.
GTGGGGAGAATCTGGAACTCATTCCCACAGAGAGTGGGGAGAATGTGGGACTCACCCCCATGGGGAGTGGGGAGGATGTGGAACTCGCTTCCACAGGGAGTGGGGAGAATGTGGAACCCGCTCCCATGGGGATTGGGGAGAATGTGGAACTCAGTCCCACAGGGAGTGGGGAAGAATGTGGAACTCGCTCCCACAAAGAGGGGGGAGAATGTGGAACATGTTCCCACAGGGAGTGGGGAGAATGTGGGACTTGCTCCCACAGGAGTGGGGAGAATGTCGAACTCGCTACCACAGGTAGCTGGGAGAATGTGGAACTCGCTCCCACAGGGAGGGGGGAGAATGCGGAATGTGCTCCCATAGGGAGTGGGGAGAATGTGGAGCCCTCCCCCAGGGAGTGGGGAGAATGTGGGACTTACTCCCATAGGGATTAGGGGAGAATGTGGAACTTGCTCCCACGGGGAGTGGGGAGAATGTGGGACTCGCTTCCACAGGGAGTGGGGTGAATGTGGAATTCGCTCCCACGGAGACTGGGGAGAACGCGGAACTCGCTCCCACGGGGAATGGGGAGAATGTGGAACTCGCTCCCACAAGGAGTGGGGGAGAATGTGGAACTCATCCCCACAGGGAGTGGTTGAGGTGAATAGACAGGATACATTTCCTGGGAAGCTGGATAAAGACATGAGGGAGACAGGGATAGAGGAGAAGGAGATGGGATGGGAGGGATTCTGGGCCAGAGATGGACAGGGTTGGGCAGGACAAGGCTACAGGGGTGAGGGGCAGCGTTGGGCAAGGTGCAGATGCCAGAGGGTGAGGGGCAGAGACAGGCACTGTTCACTATTGTTGGCGGACGTTGTGTCAGGACCCTGTTCATTTTCAGTCTGTCGCTCTGGGCGATATAGTTACATCGCGACATGTTGACACAAGCAACTCAGATTGGAAATGTGAACATTGGAACTGAGAATGGAAATATAACAGCGCGGGAGAGTGAGTGGAAACTGGAGTCTATATTATGTCACACAGCAGACACTTCCCACTTGTCGGGAGTGTGTGAATTTCAGTAGTCCTGTGCTGCATTATTTGACAGCACCTTTGAAGTTCCTCTCAATGGTTCTTTCACCTTCTCTATCTGCCTCGTAGAAGATCTATCTGCAGATGAGCGATGCCAGTGAGGAGACACATCTGTTCTTGTACAAATGAGAAGTGAGCAGAATACTGCTTCTTTCACAATGCAGGAGTTCCGAGGCTCCGAGCCACTTGGGAACAAACGTGTTCAGACCCGTGGTTGTTCAGAGAGAGAGGAGGAGAATGCTTATCAGGAATGAGAGGAGCAGCGGCCAATCACTGTGCAGTGATAGAGCTCAGCACAGAGCTCATAGAAGAATCATAGAATCCCTGCAGTGCAGAAGGAGGCCATTCAGCCCATCGAGTCTGCACCGACCACAATCCCACCCAGGCCCTATCCCCATTACCCCATGCATTTACCCTAGCTAATCCCCCTGACACGAAGGGGCAATTTCCCATGGCTAATCCATCAAACCCGCACATCTTTGGACTGTGGGAGGAAACTGGAGCACCCGGAGAAAACCCACGCAGACACGGGGAGAACGTGCAAACCCCACACAGACAGTGATCCAAGCCGGGAATCAAACCCGGGTCCCTGGCGCAGTGAGGCAGCAGTGCTAACCATTGTGCCACCGTGTCACTCTCAGCACACACCTGCTGACCCCAAGGAGTGGTGGGCGGGTGGGGTGAGGGTGTGGGGTGGGGAGAGTGAGGGTGTGGGTGTGGAGGTGCAGATGGGAGGTGGGGGAGTGAGGGTGCGGGTGTGGAGGTGGGGGTGGGGTGTGGGGGAGTGAGGGTGCGGGTGTGGAGGTGGGGGTGGGGTGTGGGGGAGTGAGGGTGCGGGTGTGGAAGTGGGGGTGTGTGGGCAGGGGGGTGGATGGGTGTGTGGAGGTGGGTATGGGGGTGAGGACACGGGTGTGGGGGTGATGCTGAGGAAAGCTGAGCCAGTAAAGCATAAATTAATAATTAAATTCTGCCCTTTAGTTGTCTCCGGCTCACTTCCCAGTGACGCTCCCTCCACAGCCTCCTGCCAGAATCCAGCTTCCTCCACAGAAAGTGGGGAATGGTTGAATGGCATGTGGCACAGTGGTTAGCACTGCTGCCTCACAGTGCCAGGGACCCGGGTTCAATTCCAGCCTTAGGTCACTGTCTGTGTGGAGTCTGCATGTTCTCCCCGTGTCTGCGTGGGTTTCCTCCGGGTGCTCTGGTTTCCTCCCACACTCCAAAGATGTGTGGGTTAGGTTGATTGGCCATGTTATATTGCCTCTTAGTGTCATTTGATTTGATTTATTATTGTTACATGTATTAGTATACAGTGAAAAGTATTGTTTCTTGCGCGCTATATAGACAAAGCATACCGTTCATAGAGAAGGAAAGGAGAGGGTGCAGAATGTATTGATTCAACCACAACGGATGAATGAACACCGCTCGACAATCACCAGGCAAGAGTGTCCTCTTCCTGTTGGGGAACACTTCAGCAGTCACGAGCATTCAGCCTCTGATCTTCGGGTAAGCGTTCTCCTAGGCGGCCTTCACGACACACGGCAACGCAGAGTCGCTGAGCAGAGACTGATAGCCAAGTTCCGCACACATGAGGACGGCCTCAACCGGGATCTTGGGTTCATGTCACACTATCTGTAACCCCGGCGACTTGCCTGGGGTTGCAAAATCTCACTAACTGTCCTAGCTGGAGACAATACTCATCTCTTTAACCTGTGCTTAACCCTCTTTCCACTCACATTGTCTGTACCGTTGACACTTGATTACCTGTTCAGACTCGCATTCCAACCATTATTCTGTAAATTGAGTTTGTGTCTTTATATGCCCTGTTTGTGAACAGAACTCCCACTCACCTGACGAAGGAGCAGTGCTCCGAAAGCTAGTGGCTTTTGCTACCAAATAAACCTGTTGGACTTTAACCTGGTGTTGTGAGACTTCTTACTGTCCTCACCCCAGTCCAACGCCGGCATCTCCACATCATGCCTGTGTTAGTCAGAGGGAGAGGGTCTGAAAGTATTCAAGAGGTTTATGAATGATTTTGAAAGAGGCTGTGACGACTCTCCCCAAACCCCCAGTTTGTGTGAATCAATTTACTCACAGCAAACCCGTGCTGTGATTCACTCAGAATCTTTACTCACATTTCAACCCACCAGTGGAGGAGTGGGGTGGGAAGGGTTCACAACCTCACATTCACACTCATTCACACACTCACACTCGCACTCCCACACACTCACCCACGCAATTAATGGTAGGGTGTTGGGGAGAGTTACAGAACAAAGAGATCTCAGGGTACAGGTTCATAGCTCCTTGAAAGTGGAGTCACAGGTGGACAGAGTGGTGAAGAAGGCATTCAGCATGCTTGGTTTCATTGGTCAGAACATTGAATACAGGAGTTGGGACATCTTGCTGAAATTGTACAAGACATTGGTAAGGCCACACTTGGAATACTGTGTGCAATTCTGGTCACCCTATTATAGAAAGGATATTATTAAACTGGAAAGAGTGCAGAAAAGATTTACTAGGATACTACCGGGACTTGATGGTTTGAGTTATAAGGAGAGGCGAGATGGACTTGGACTCTTTTCCCTGGAGCGCAGGAGACTTAGGGATGATCTTAAAGCGGTCTATAAAATAATGAAGGGCACAGATCAGCTAGATAGTCAATATCTTTTCCCAAAGGTAGGGGAGTCTAAAACTAGAGGGCATAGGTTTAAGGCGAGAGGGGAAAGATACAAAAGTGTCAGAGGGGCAATTTTTTCACACAGAGGGTGCTGAGTGTCTGGAACAAGCTGCCAGAGGTAGTAGTAGAGGCGGGTGCAATTTTATCTTTTAAAAAGCATTTAGATAGTTACATAGGTACGATGGGTATAGAGGGATATGGGCCAAATGCAGGCAATTGGGACTAGCTTAGTGGTTAAAAAAAAGGGGCGACATGGACAAGTTGGGCCAAAGGGCCTGTTTCCAAGCTGTAAACTTCTGCAACTCACTCACAAACACACAGACACAGAATCTAAGGTGTTTCTTGTTTGAATGTCCTGATCATTATTCCCCCAGCAGTGCTCTTGAGATTTGAATTCAATGTCTGGACATTCTTGCCCATTCCTGATATCTCCATCTCCTTAGTCAGGTACTATCCGGAGAATGTAAGGATGCTTCCGATGCCTGTTCTCACTCACAGCTGAATGGATATTCCACCCAATGGTAAGTGTTTACAAAGGGTCTAACTCGGTGTTTGCAATGTTGCAGCTTTTTGAAAGCAGCCACCGTCGCCCTCACTGATCCTGACTGTGCTCCTGTTGGATAGGGAGACAGAGAGAGACAGAGAGAGCCTGTGAGGCTGATGCATGAGAGTGGTGGAGATTTGTTGCACCTGCAGTTAATGGCAATTATCCCTCAGGCTGTTTTGTAAGCTGCTGCTACAGGTTAACACTCCATCCCCAGAGCGTGCTGAGTTGAAACCTTCAATACCTTGTGACAGATCAAGAGAAGCAGCAGGAGTGGGTCTGCTTTCTGATACAACAGCCTCATCAGTGTCCCTGGAATTTCCATACAGCAATCTAGCTTAATGAACATAAGAACATAAGAAATAGGAGCAGGAGTAGGCCATCTAGCCCCTCAAGCCTGCTCCGCCATTCAATAAGATCATGGCTGATCTGATAGTGGGTTCAATTCCACTTACCTGCCCGCTCCCCATAACCCTTAATGGTTAAAAATCTATCTATCTGTGACTTAAACATATTTAACGAGGTAGCCTCTACTGCTTCATTGGGCAGAGAATTCCAAAGATTCACTCCCCTCTGGGAGAAGAAGTTCCTCCTCAACTCTGTTCTAAATTGACTCCCCCGTATTTTGAGGCTATGCCCCCTAGTTCTTGTTTCCATTGTAAGTGGAGTGAACATCTATTTGCACAGTTCAATGGCTTTCATTGATGTTTATTTCCAAGTTTCCTGTTTAAAATTCCCCTTTGCTTTCACAAATACAATTATGTTTCTAGTATTAATACTTTCCAAACTAATTAACTAGTAGAAGTATTAATAACTCCACCATCCAGTGCGATATCAAAGTTTTCAACATCATCTTCGTTAGGGTTAGGGGAAGGATTTGCTCCCACTCGGGGCTCTCAGTCCATGTCCCCCACCTTTACCCACCTGAAGTCAGAGAGAGCCTGGAGGAACCTGTCTTTTGTAGGTCACGCTTCACCAGTGAGCGCTGGCTGATGTGTGTCACCTGCTGTGATTAGGCTACAGGCGATTTCCACTGCAGAGATGGAGCTGCCAGGGAGGTTGACAGGCATCACTGCCTTGGAAACTCGACAACATGGGGACATATTGACTCCTCTATTTTCAGGCCAGCCAGAGGGAATGAAATCCACTGATAGGCAACAGGAGCTTAGCAAACACGAGGAGGCCATTCAGTCCCTCCAGACATTCTGTAATCAGTAAGATCATGGTTGATGTGTGACTTTACTCCAAATATCAACCTTTGAATAACAAAAATCTAACAAACTCAAATTTAAGATTAAGGAGGCGATGGCCTAGTGGTATTATCGCCCGACTATTAACCCAGAACCTGGGCTAATGTTCTAGGGACCCGGGTTCAAAACCTGCCACAGCAGTTGGAGGAATTTGAATTCAGTTAATAATATCTGGGATTAATAGTTAATAATGACCATGAAACTATTGTCGATTATCGGAAAAACCTATCTGGTTCACTAATGTCCTTTAGGGAAGGAAATCTGCCGTCCTTACCCGGTCTGGCCTACATGTGACTCCAGAGCCACAGCAATGTGGTTGACTCTTAACTGCCCTCTGAACAAGGGCAACTTTGGATGGGCAATAAATGCTGCCCAGCCAGCGATGCCCATGTCCCAGGAATGAATAACAAAAAGTTGATCTAACATCAAGAGCCAATTGAAGAGGAGAGTTGTAAATTTCCACCCGTGTAGAAGTATTTCCTCATTTTATCACTGAAGAGTCTTCCTCTCATTTTTAAATGTTGTCCCCTGAGTTCTGGACTCCCCAACCAGTGAAAATACTGGATAAAAGCAAATGACTGCGGATGCTGGAATCTGAAACAATGGAACTACTTTCTTTCAGTCTGTCCTATCCATTCCCCTCAATCTTAAACTTCAAAACTCCAAGGAATACTATTTTAATGGCCGTGATTTTTGGCTGCATTACACCTGGCGCAGAATGTGTTAGAGCAGAGCTGGACCAGGGAACCGCGGGTGAGTGGTTCAGCATGTTCTACACCTCTGCCAAATCCCGCCGGTATCTTCCCACCCACTGCTCGCAGACAGAATTTGCTTCCCGCCCAGATCCGTATATTTAAACCAGGCAGGAGGGGTGGAGAGATTTTCCAGCCCCGCCGTGCCTGCCACAGATCGCACCAATCCTGGAAAATTGCATTTGTGCCTACAAATCAGTTTCACTTTTTAAGGGGTGCCAGATCTCTGTGGAGCTGTGCTCACCGGCATGTTTAGGCCCCGCCCCTCCCTCCCAAAACATGGCTAAATGTGGGAAAATCGCAATCTGATTGGCGCTGAATAACAGGGGGTTTTCCTGCATGAAATGACGCAGGATGGAATTTTCCTTCTGTTCCCACCGGCGGGATTCTCTGGTCTCGCTGCAGCAGGAGTGCCGGAGTGAATGGCTGGTAAGATGGTGCCCAATGTCATTTCTTGGGAAAGTTCTGTCCAGTGTGTGCAATCCCTCCTCACTATTTAACCCTTGAAGTCCTGGGATCATTCTGGTAAATCTCCGCTGCACTAACTCCAGGGCCAATATATCGTTGCTAAGGGGATGGCCAGAAGTGACTCTGGAAATGATTTAACCAGGACTTTGTATGACTGAAACATAACTTTCACCTTTAGAATTAGAATCCCTACGGTGCAGAAGGAGGCCATTTGGCCCATCAAGTCAACTGACACCAATCCCACCCCAGGCCCTATCCCCACAAACCCACACATTTATCCAGCTAATCCCTCTAATTTACACATCCTGGGACACCATGGGCCAATTTAGCTTGGCCAATCAACCTAACCTGCACATCTTTGGACTGTGGGAGGAAACCGGAGTACCCGGAGGAAACCCACGCAGACACGGGGAGAACGTGCAAACTCCGCACTGACAGTGAACCAAGGCTGGAATCAAACCTGGGTCCCTGACGCTGTGAGGCAGCAGTGCTCACCACTGTGCCACCGTGCCGCCCCAAACTTTAAAACCATACATCAAGCGTTGGTGACCAGGAGACTCGCCTGTTCTTACTATCTGCTATAGGTGTATTAGAAAGGTGTATTAGAAAGGCTGATGATCAACCTTGGCCACATTATAAACACATCTTCCTTTGCCATCAAGTCCTGGAGTGGGACTTGAACCCAGACTTTCTAGCTCAGAGGCAGGTGACTATCCAATATGCCACAAGACCTCCATTGTGTTCCAGTCCTCTGGATACACAGCTCAGCATTCTATTAACATCTCTGATTATTTTCTGTACCTGTACGATTAATGTACATGGCAGGCCGGGTCCTTCACTGGACACAGTCAAAACCCAGCAAAATAAAGAAATCTCGTGCAAACATACAAATCAAGAGTAGGCCATTCAGCCCCTAAAGTTCACTCCGTCATTCAATAAGACCTGAGCGTGGCTTCAACTCTACATTCCACCTACCCCCCGCCCGATAACGTTTGACTCCCTTGTCAGTCAAGAATTTATCTATCTCCGTGTTAAAAATATTCAGCGATCCTGCCTCCAACGCACTCTGGGGGAGTTCCAACGATTCACAACTCTGACAGAGAGATTTGTCCTCCGTCTTAAATAAGAGATCCCTTATTTTTAAACTCTGTGCAACCCCCCCCCCCCCCTCCCCACTCCCCCGGCCCCCAGCAAGGGGTCTCTCCTGCAAAAGGAATCATAACTTCAACATCCACCCTGTCAGATTATTCACATCTAGACTAAGTTGTTGCCTCCCTGATTTAGACCAGTCTCTGGACCAGTCTCTCTGTATCTGTACACTACTCGAGAATGAGGAGACTCCACCCAGAGTGTGAGGTTTACCCTCTTCCTGAGGAACCGGAGCCTGACCATTCCCAACTCAGCCTGCTTCTGTTATGTTATTTTGAATATGAACTATTGGAAATACTTCAATATGGTCCGACATTAAACATCAACACATAGCAAAGGTTAGACTGAGCGATGAACTCAGTATCCCTATCTTACAGGGCACGGCGATGGTTAATGGTTGGAATTCTCCAGCCGTTCACGCCAATGGGATTCTCCAGTCCCACCGGCAGTGCACCCCCACCCTCGGGTCTCCCGCCGGCGTGCGAGGACCTCAATGGGGAATCCCATTGATCGTGGCGGGACCAGAGAATCCCACCGCAAACAAACAACACACCACCTCTCGCTGGTGGGAAGCACACGGTTGGGAGGCTGCAGAATCTCGCCCGATATGTTATATTCTATTATCAGTCTGATGGATATTATTGATGTGAATTCTGGAACTAATAGCCACCCGGTGGTATTGGTAATGGATACCATGGAAATCTGAACTCTCCCTCTCCTTGTCATCCTGCACTAATCACCAACTCTATACAAGATATGTATTGGTACAAGGCTAAAGAATTTGTCTTTGACACTGTGCTTTCAGGCTGTTTGTCTTTGGTCACTGCTCCTTGTACGAGGATTCCGAGATGACTAAGTGGAATATATTTGTCATTCTTTTCACTCAAAGGAGACCTTTGCATCTTTGTTACAAATAAAAATTCCCACTCGAATCAAGCAGGCTGGTGTATCCCCTCTGAAACAGGCGCAATAGGTCACTGGAAATCTCAATTTATTAGTGAATGAGTCATTATTAATGACTTGTCTTTAGAGGCGATTAGATAGTTTCTAACCATGCTGGTTTAGTGTGGGAACTCTAGAGTTGAGCTACCAATCATGGGTAACATTCAATGCCATCCCACGTAACTGCTGCTAACACTCTGAGCTGTGAAACACAACCTGCTATTTGCAATATTGAAGGAGGATTTCTTCTAATGGGGAGTTTTGAGTTACTGATTTGTCACATTAAAGAAATGCCAGTGCTGGATAAGCAAAAAGAAATCTGCATGAAATTAACCAGTTCTTAGACTAAACTTTCACGTTTGTTATGATTCCCTGTTAATCTCACACATCAACGGTGAAATTGTTAGTCACCACTTATAAACTCACCACAATTTGGCAAAAGTATTTTACCTCAGTTGATTGCTACGATTGGTCAATAGTTCCATCATTGTTGCATCATGAGATTAGCAGGATGGTAGAAGGTGAACTGGATGGATCATTCTGACACTTACCATTTTAATTCTCCACTCTCACTCTGACCTCTCTCTCCTTCACCTCTGGCTCTGTTCCAATGATGCTCCTCATCTTTCAGTTTGGCATTTCACAGCTTTCTGGGTTCAATATTGAGTTCACAAATTTCTGACCTTAACCATTGCCTCCATTGTGTCAAACAGCAAGAACTGGTGATTACTGTGCTGTTGCCATTTACACCTCCTCTCGACCCCCATGTTTCTTTCCTTGTTCTGTTTGCTTTACACCATCAAAGAACAAAGAACAAAGAACAATACAGCACAGGAACAGGCCCTTCGGCCCTCCAAGCCCGCGCCGCTCCCCAGTCCAGGATTGAATCCTGAATCCAGGATCCCCGCCCAATTTTCCAGCCTATCTACATACCAATATCCTATCCACCGAGCTGTCCCTCACAGCTACGATGCTTTGTTCATTACAACCTATTAACTCACCCCCACCCCCCCATTCCAGACCATGTGATCTCCAGGGAGAGGCGAAAACCCAGAGTGAAAAACCCCAGGGCCAATATGGGGAAAAAAAATCTGGGAAATTCCTCTCCGACCCCCTGAGGCGATCGAAACGAGTCCAGGTGATCACAATGGCCCTGATCGGAAAATGCTTCCCAACCCTAGTCATCTCTTTTATCATTTAATCTTGCCTGCCTTCCACCCTATCTATCAAGCAATCACCTCCTCTTTTTCCCTTTCCATCCCTCCCCCTTTGCCTCTTACATCTCAAACATTTTCCACTTCTGATGAAAGGTTATTGAACTGAAACACTAACTCTGCTTCTCTCTCCAGTGACTTTCTATGTATTTCCAACAATTTCTACTTTAGATAAACCTTGTTCTTTCTCTATCCAGCCATCCCCAGTATTCTCAATAATCTATTCAATAATTATATTAACCCAGGTAATCAATGAGTAAAGAACCAAGGTGTTCTCTCTTCTTCTGTGGATATTCACCCACCTCTCCCTTTCTATGATATCCCTGTATTCTGTGCAGCCCTTTACTATCTCTGGGCTGAGTACATTATGGAGAGTACACTCCAGGAGCCTCTTAACTTCTCTGAAGCTTGTGGTCAGTAGATCCTCCAACAGAGAACAGCTCTTGAAGACTCTTTTTTCCACAACCTAGTGCATGAACTGCGGCTGGAAGCACAGTGGATCCACAAATCCCCCTTTGCACACTTGACAAGCACTCGCTGTTCCACCATTTCCCCAGGTTCAGAGTTACAATGCTTCTCCTGTTTAAGTGGAATTTTCTCTCTGCCTTCATGTAGCATCTTCAGCTTCCCAAATGTTGATCATCCGGGATCTCCTTACCTCTCTGTCAGACGACCGAAGCTGCCTTGATATCACAATGGTGCAAAGTGAAATGGCAGACCCCCAGAACTACCTCAGCCAGTTTAAAGTTTATTTATTAGTGTCACAAGTAGGCTTACATTAATACCGCAATGAAGTTACTGTGAAAACCCCCAAGTCACCACACTCTGGTGCCAGTTCGGGTACACTGAGGGAGAATTTAGCATGGCCAATCCACCTAACCAGCACCTCCTTTGGACTGTGGGAGGAAACTGGAGCACCCAGAGGAGACCCAGGCAGACATGGGAAGAACGTGCAGACTCCGCAGAGACAGTGACCCAAGCCGGGAATCGAACCCGGGTCCCTGGCGCTGTGAGGCAGCAGTGCTAACCGGGCTGCCTATCAGTGTTTATTAAGCATCACATTGCGTTTATGCTCCACACAAGCTTCCTAACTGCACCTCTCCTCCACCTGCCCCCCCCTTCCCCCACTCCCCACCCATCTCACCCTCTTTGCTTATCTTTCTATTCCCTATTCCCTCATGGTCTTATCCAGTTTTCCCCACAATGTATCAATACTATCTGTCTGAATCACTCCCCGTGAGGCCCACGTCTTCACTGCTCTCTTGGTGAAGGAATTTCTCTGGCATTTCCAGTGGATTCATTAGTGACTATCTGATATTGATTAGCTCCCTTTTTCGGTCTCTCCCCTCAAGCAGAAATACCTTTGCCATTCCTGGCCTATCGAACCCTTTCATAATTTAAAAGCCCTCTTCTCTTTTCTTGAGAAATGAGCCTCAGCCGGTTCAATATTTCCTTCTGGTTATAAACTCTCGGTTCTGATGTCACCTTTGCAAATATTAGTAGTACTTTCCCCAGTGCCTCTGCATCTTTTTTCTAATTTGGAGACCAAGTTAGAAAATCTGTGTTTGGATCCTAGACTTCCTAACTCACAGACCACAATCAGTAAGGATTGGCAACGACACCTCCTCCACAATCATCCTCAATACCGTGGCCCACAAGGCTGTGTTCTCAGCCCCCTACTATACTCCTTATACACCTATGACTGTGTGGCCAAATTCCCCTCCAATTCGATTTTCAAGTTTGCTGGCGACACCACCGTCGTGGGTCGGATCTCAAACAATGAAGAGACAGAGTACAGGAATGAGATAGAGAATCTGGTGAACTGGTGCAGCAACAATAATCTCTCCCTCAATGTCAACAAAACGAAAGAGATTGTCATCAACTTCAGGAAGCGTAAAGGAGAACATGCCACTGTCGACATCAATGGGGGTGAACTAGAAACGGTCAAGAACTTCAGGTTTTTAGGTGTTCAGATCACCAACAACCTGTCCTGGTCCCCCCATGCTGACACTATAGTTAAGAAAGCCCACCAACACCTCTACTTTCTCAGACGACTAAGGAATTTTGATATGTCAGCTACGACTCTCACCAACTTTTACAGATGCACCATAGAAAGCATTCTTTCTGGTTGTATCACAGCTTGCTATGGCCCCTGCTCTGCCCAGGACTGCAAGAACATACTAAAGGTCGTGAGTGTAGCCCAATCCATCACGCAAACCAGCCTCCCATCCATTGACTCTGTCTACACTTCCTGCTGCCTCGGCAAAGCAGCCAGCATAATTAAGGGCCCCACACAGCCCAGACATATTTCTTCCACCTTCTTCCGTCGGGAAAAAGATACAAAGGTCTGAGGTCGCATACCAACCGACTCAAGAATAGCTTCTTCTCTGCCGCTGTCAGACTTTTGAATGGACCCACCATAAGATGATCTTTCTCTACACCCTAGCTATGACTGTAACACTACATTCTGCACTCTCATTTTCTTCTTTCTGTACAGTATGCTTTGTCTGTACAGCGCGCAAGAAACAAATCCTTTCACTGTACACTAATATATGTGACAATAATAAATCATATCAAATCAAATCAAAGCTGTGCGTACTACTCCACTGAGGACTCACAGAGGTTTGGTACAAGTATGACGGAGCTCGCCTGATCTTCAATCCTAATCATCTGTTAACCCAGAGTAAAACAATATTGGAATTACACTCTGTAAACGCAATGAGTCCCCATTTCAAGGACCAAGATCCCGCACTCCAAGGATGCCTGAAAGTCTTTTCAATCACCGCCATACACCACCCTCCCCCAACGACCCTCCTCCCCAACCTCATCGAGTCATAGGGCCATAGAATCATAGAGGTTTACAGCATGGAAACAGGCCCTTCGGCCCAACTTGTCCATACTGCCCTTCTTTTTAAAACCCCTAAGCTAGTCCCAATTGCCCACATTTGACCCATATCCCTTGATACCCATCGTACCCATGTAACTGTCTAAACACTTTTTAAAAGACAAAATTGTACCCACCTCTACTACTACCTCTGGCAACTTGTTCCAGACACTCACCACCCTCTGTGTGAAAAGATTGCCCCTCTGGACACTTTTGTTTCTCTCCCCTCTCACCTTAAACCTATGCCCTCTAGTTTTAGATTCTCATTCTTTTTGGGAAAAGATATTGACTCTCTAGCTGATGTATGCCCCTCATTATTTTATAGTCCTCTATAAGATCACCCCTCAGCCTCCTACGCTCCAGGGAAAAAAGTCCCAGTCTATCCAGCCTCTCCTTATAACTCAAACCATCAAGTCCCGGTAGCATCCTAGTAAATCTTTTCTGCACTCTTTCTAGTTTAATAATACCCTTTCTACAATAGGGTGACCAGAACTACAGTTCTGGTCACCCTATTATAGAAAGGATATTATTAAACTAAAATGGGGAGGATGGGGAGGAGGTGCTGCGTGTACAGTGTACACTCACTGCCTCCTCCCCATCCTCCTCCTTCTCTCCTTTGCCATTTCCAGGCCTTGGGACTGAGCTTCTGGGCGTTGCTGGGGAGGGAGTCTGCCCGATATTCTTTTACACAAAGGGTATCACACAGGGTTGACCTTGGAGACATGGCAATGTTAACAAGGTTGGTGGCTCAATTTTAAGGCAGCCTCAGACTGATTCTGATGAATTTCAAACCCCCAACCGTTCCTCCAAAGTATTGGCTGGTCAGGATTTCTTTTACTGTTAGCCTGTAAGAATCATTGCAATGACTGGGCACCAGCTGACAGAGGCTAGCCCCATGCCTCTCTGAGGAGACTGCGGTGAGACCTAGTTGTAAATATCAATATGTTCTTTGAAAAGTGAAAATGTATTTCCTGTGGATATACTGTGAGTTGAACTGTATAATACTATGTTCTCTCATTACCATATTCAGCACAAGGATATGATTGGTGTATATAAATAATCCAGAATTTGACTATGGGAGGGAGGTTGCTAGGGTACAAAGAATTCAAGGTTATATGTGAGTCAGGAAATTCCCTATAATTTTTCAGCTAAGTGTCCTGCCCTGATATCTGAACACTCGAGTTATATATCCCTGGGAATCCTGAAGAATTCAAGAACAGCTATGTTGGTTTTTAATGACCTACCGTGTCTTACGCTGGTAATTTTTGTAAAACAAAATCATTCTGGGACTTCCATTCTTGCACCAGCTCTGATACAAATATTCACAGGAACATGTACCTCAGCTGTGACTCTGTGGGTAGCACTGTCACCACTAAGCCAAGAAGGTTGTTGGTTCAAATCCCACTGCAGCAATCTAGCACAGAATCCTGTGCTCCCAATACCACACTGAGGGAATGCGACAGCGGCAGGGGTGCTGTCTTTGAGAGGGGACATTAAATTGGGACTCTATCTGCCCTCCCAGGGAGGTGTAAAGGATTCTGTGGCACTATTGGGAATAAATCATAGAATCCCTACAGTGCAGAAGGAGGCCATTTGACCCATTGAGCCTGCACCGATAACAATCCCACCCAGGACCTACCCCCCCGTAACTCCACATACTAACCCTGCTAATCCCCCTGACAGTAAGGGCCAATTTAGCATGGCCAATCCACCTAACCCGTGCATCTTTGGAGTGTGGGAGGAAACTGGAGCACCCGGAGGAAACCCTCGCAGACACAGTGGAGAACGTACAGACTCCACACAGACAGTCATCCGAGGCTGGGAATTGAATTCGGGTCCCTGGCTCTGTGAAGCAGTGATGCTAACTACTGTGCCACCGTGCCACCCCAATTTTTTCCTGGTTTTTTGAGGCCAAACTCTGTCATTCAACCAATATCGGTAAAAGAGATTTTCTGGTCATCGGACATTGCTGTCTGTGGAACCTTGCAGCAAGCAAATTCAAGGCTGGGTTTCCTAAATTGGAAATGGCAATTACTAGGGGACATAGGTTTAAGGTGAAAAAGGGGAAAGTTTGAAGGAGTTGTGAGAGGCAGATTATTTACACAGAGGGTGGTAAGTGTCTGGAATGTGCTGCCAGAGGAGGTGGTAGAATCAGATATAATAGCAACGTTTAAGAGGCATCTTGACAGATACATGAAAAGGCAGCGAATAGAGAGTTACAGAGCGCGGAGAAGCAAAAAGTCTTTGGTTTAGAAAGATGTCATGTGTCAGCGCAAGCTTGATGGGTCAAGGGTCCAGTTCCTGTGCTGTACTGTTCTTTGTTCTTAGAACAGTGACTACACATCAAAGTTATGCAGTTGTTTAGGAAGTGCTTTGGGACATCCTGAAGCCATACAAGATGCTATATAAATGCAAGTCTTTCTTTTCCAGCTGTGCTTCCCCTGGTTTTCTCCAATCCTCTTTCAGAGGCTCTACCTCACGTTAATCCTGGCTATTTTCCTTAATCCGTGACAGCGGCTCCATCTTCGCTGCTACCAGTGCTGAGATTAGGCAGCTCAGCGCACACTGGAAATTAAAGCAGAGATTCTTCTGGTTTAATTGGGTTCCCACTGCATCATGGAGCTGACGGAAATGTTTTTCTGTGTTCTAACCTGTGCCACATATATCAGCGATTATAAATCAACGTGACCCTCCAACAAGGCCATAACAAAAGCTAATGGAACGCTGTGTTTTATAGCATGAGGTACAGAATGGTATAATGATAAATCTATCTGAAATCATAGTAAGACCACAGTTGGAACACTAAGAAATTTTGAGCCACATACTACAGCCCCATCCACATGTGGTGAATTGGAGATCCAGATGTGGTTCCTTCATATTTTCTTTTAATCTTTCATGTGGAAGCATCATTGGCTAGGCCAGCATTTATTACCCATCCCTAGTTGCCCCTTCTTGTACCCGCTGCAGTCCCTGAGGTGTAGGTACACCCACAGTGCTGTTAGGGAGGAAGTTCCAGGACTTTGACCCAATGACAGTGGAGGAAAGAGGATATATTTCTAAGTCAGGATGGTGAGTGACTTGGAGGGAAACTTGCAGACGGTGGTGTTCCCCATGCGCCTGCTGCCCTTGGCCTTTCAAGTGATCGAGGTCGGGGGTTTGGAAGGTGCTGTTGAAGGAGCCTTGCTGAGTTGCTGCCGTGTGTTGTAGATGGTACACACGGCTGCCACTATGTGTCAGTGCTGGAGGGAGTGGATGTTCAAGGTGGTGGATGTGGTGCCAATCAAGTGGGCTGCTTTGTCCTGGATGGTGTTGATCTTCTTGAGTGTTGTTGGAGCTGCACTCAGCCAGGCAAGTGGGGAGAATTCCATCACACTCCTGGCTTGTGCCTTGTAGATGGTGGACAGGCTTTGGGGAGTCAGGAGGTGAGTTACCTGCTGCAGATTCCTGGCTCTCACCTGCTCTGGTAGTCACAGTATTTATATAGCTGTGTCCAGTTCAGTTTCTGGTCAATGGTAACCCCCAGGATGTTGATAGTGGGGGATTCAGCGATGGTGATGCCATTGAATGTCAAGGGGCGATGGTTAGATTCTCTCTTATTGGTGATGGTCGTTGCCTGGCACTTGTGTGGCACGAATGTTACTTGTCACTTGTCAGCCCAAGCCTGGATATTGTCCAGGTCTTGCTGCATTTGGACATGGACTATTTCAGTATCGAAGGAGTCGCGAATGGTGCTGAACATTGTGCAGTCATCAGTGAACATCCCCACTTCTGATCTTCTGATGGAAGGAAGGTCATTGGTGAAGCAGCTGAAGGTAGTTGGGCCTCGGACACTGTGAGTATCTGATTAGTGAATAAACAATTAACAGTGCCTTAGTGAGTGGTTCGTTCATCTCTGTGTCAGAACCTTTGAACCGAACCCAGGGGTGCTGCACTGTCATAGGTGCTGTCGTTCAGATGAGTTGGTAAGTTGAGACTACACCTGCCCCCTCAGCTGGACATGGAAAGGTCCCGTGGCGCTGTTTTAATGAAGCATGGGAGGGTATATTGCTACATTTCCCAATATTTATCCCTCAGCCAACATCACAAAAGCCGATTATCTCATCATTGCTGTTTGTGGGATCTTGCTTTGCACCAATTGATTGCGATGGTTTCTATAGCAGTTCATCAGCTGTGAATCACTTTGGAATGTCTTGAGGTTGTGAAAGGTGCTATGGAAATGCAATCTTTCATTTCCTTGTATTCCAGAGCATAAGAACCCTCTCATTGCATATCAAAAAAAACCTCATTTCCTGTTTTACCTTTTTTGTCAATGATCCAAACTCTTTGTCCTTTGGTAACTGACCATCAAAATTCCAGAAGGTTTCACAGGCTGGTTAACACATCCTGATCATGCCTGGTTAACACATCCTGGCAATGCCTGGTTAACACATTCGAGCCTTGCCTGGTTAACACATCCCAGCCATGACTGGTTAACACATCTTGGCCGGGACTGATTAACACACCGGTCATGCCTGGTTAACACATCCCGATTATGCCTGGTTAACACATCCCGACTATGCCTGGTTAACACATCCCGATTATGCCTGGTTAACACATCCCGATTATGCCTGGTTAATCCTATTTGATGTGAAAGTTTGACAGGGAGAAACCCAGAACGCTGTAGTTTTGATCTCCGATCTCTGGAATCCCCTGTTTGAACCATTCACTCCTCACCCCAGGCAGAAGAAGTGAGATCAATGGCAGTGGGCAAAAGGCTAATGTCCTTGCCTTGTGACCAGCTTGTGATGAAGGGGGATGGTTTCAGTTGGGTTTTTGTATTGAAAGATCCTGCTGAGTATGATGCTTTCTGTTCAGTTACTCAACACCGCACACATTCAACCCACTGCCACTTTGACCAGTCAATCTTTTCATTCGTCAAGCCTTCGGCTTTGTCAAGGGGAGGTCATGTCTGACCAATCTGTTAGAGTTCTTTGAGGAGGTAACATGGAAGCCAGATAAAGGAGAACCTGTGGACATGATTTATTTAGATTTCCAGAAGGCATTTGAGAAGGTGCCGCATGGGAGACTGTTAAATAAGTTAAGCGCCCATGGTGTTAAGGGTAAGATCCTGGATTGGCTGACTGGCAGAAGGCAGAGAGTGGGGATAAAGGGGTCTTTTTCAGGATGGCAGCCGGTGACTAGTGGTGTGCCTCAGGGGTCGGTGCTGGGACCACAACTTTTCACAATATACATTAACGATTTGGAAGATGGAACTGAAGGCACTGTTGGTTTGCAGACGATGCAAAGATATGCAGAGGGACAGGTAGTATTGAGGAAGCAGGGGGCTGCAGAATGACTTGGACAGGTTAGGAGAGTGGGCAAAGAAGTGGCAGATGGAATACAATGTGGAAAAGTGTGAGGTTATGCTCGTTGGGAGGAGGAATGGAGGCAGGGACTATTTTCTAAATGAAGAAATGCTTAGGAAATCAGAAACACAAAGGGACTCCTTACTCAAGATTCTCTTAAGGTTAAGGTGCAGTTTCAGTCAGCAGTTAGGAAGGCAAATGCAATGTTAGCATTCATGTCCAGAGGGCTAGAATACAAAAGCAGGGATGTACGTCTGAGGCTGTATAAGGCTCTGGTCAGACTCCATTTGGACTATTGTGAGCAGTTTTCAGTCCCATATCTAAGGAATGGTGTGCTGGCCTTGGAAAGGGTCCAGAGGAGGTTCACAAGAATGATCCCTAGAATGAAGAGCTTGTCGTATGAGGAACGGTTGAGGACTCTGGGTCTGTACTCATTGGAGTTTAGAAGGATGAGGGAGGATCTTATTGAAACTTACAGGATACTGCGAGGCCTGGATATAGTGGACGTGGAGAGGATGTTTCAACGAGTAGGAAAAGCTAGAACCAGCGGGCACAACCTCAGGCTGAAGGGACGATCCTTTAAAACAGAGATGAGGAGGAATTTCTTCAGCCAGAGAGTGGTGAATCTGTGGAACTCTTTGCCGCAGAAGGCTGTGGAGGCCAGGTCATTGAGTGTCTTTAAGACAGAGATAGATAGGTTCTTGATTAAAAAGAGGATCGGGGGTTATGGGGAAAAGGCAGGAGAATGGCGATGTGAAAAATATCAGCCATGATTGAATGGTGGAGCAGATTCGATGGGCTGAGTGGCCTAATTCTCCTTCTGGGTCTTATGGTCACATGGTCTTATTGTGTTGTAAGTTCAGGGCAACATAGATTCAAAGCCATTTGTAAATATTTCATATTTATGCTCCCAGGTGTTGCCATAGTAACAGAATAGATTTTCATGTCTTTATCAGTATTGTGCCTTTTTAAATTCTCATCCCATCGCAAACTGTAACAGGTGTGAGTAAAAGTCCTGACCTGTGTGGCTGGAATTCTCCCACCCTGTCTGCGGTGAGTTTGGTGGTGCGCGAGAGCGGAGAATCCAGTGGGAGCCAAAAGATCATAGTTTGGAATCCTCTGGCTCTTCATTCCTTGCTGCCAGCGGGAATGCAGGATTTGGCGCTCAGCCAAATTACTGTTCACTGCTGTGGGACTGGAGAATCCCAGCTGTGGGTAAAGTCGGAAAATCCCAACCGCAGGCGAGATCAGAGAATCCCAGCCGTGGGCGAGGTCGGAGACTCCCAGTGTGGGGTGAGGTCAGAGAATCCCAGTGCGGGTGAGGTCGGGAATCCCAGTGCGGGTGAGGTCGGAGAATCCCAGTGCGGGTGAGGTCGGGAATCCCAGTGCGGGCGAGGTCGGAGAATCCCAGTGCGGGGCGAGGTCGGAGAATCCCAGTGCGGGTGAGGTCGGGAATCCCAGTGCGGGCGAGGTCGGAGAATCCCAGTGCGGGGCGAGGTCGGGAATCCCAGTGCGGGGTGAGGTCGGAGAATCCCAGTGCGGGGCGAGGTCGGAGAATCCCAGTGCGGGGCGAGGGCGGAGAATCCCAGTGCGGGCGAGGTTGGAGAATCCCAGTGCGGGCGAGGTTGGAGAATCCCAGTGCGGGGCGAGGTCGGAGAATCCCAGTGCGGGGTGAGGTCGGAGAATCCCAGTGCGGGCGAGGTCGGAGAATCCCAGTGCGGGGTGAGGTCGGAGAATCCCAGTGCGGGGTGAGGTCGGGAATCCCAGTGCGGGGCGAGGTTGGAGAATCCCAGTGCGGGGCGAGGTCGGAGAATCCCAGTGCGGGGTGAGGTCGGAGAATCCCAGTGCGGGGTGAGGTCGGAGAATCCGAGTGCGGGTGAGGTTGGAGAATCCCAGTGCGGGGTGAGGTCGGAGAATCCCAGTGCGGGGCGAGGTCGGGAATCCCAGTACGGGGCGAGGTCGGAGAATCCCAGTGCGGGGCGAGGTCGGAGAATCCCAGTGCGGGGTGAGGTCGGGAATCCCAGTGCGGGGCGAGGTCGGGAATCCCAGTGCGGGGCGACGTCGGAGAATCCCAGTGCGGGGCGACGTCGGAGAATCCCAGTGCGGGGCGAGGTCGGGAATCCCAGTGCGGGGCGACGTCGGAGAATCCCAGTGCGGGGCGACGTCAGAGAATCCCAGTGCGGGGCGAGGTCGGGAATCCCAGTGTGGGGCGAGGTCGGAGAATCCCAGCCCACATGCCCGCCGAGTTTATAAAGTTTGCAATTCTCCCAGTGGCGAGTTAATGGCGGTTTGATTTTCCCGCCAGCCAAAGGCGTGAACTCCGTTTCCATTCATCCACATCCCATGAGCGCTCGCTATAACAGCTACTCAGTAACATATCAGCAGGTCTCTCACATTGCGCCAGCGGGAATCACTTCAGGTCAGACCCATCTGAAAAAGAGTGAAGTGCTCAGGGCAAGTCCCAGTTCACTAGAGACTGGGAGGTGAGTGCAGAGACTGAGCCTATCTCCCATAGCGCCACAGCGATCCTGATGCCCTGAACACCACTCGGGCTCCATCCTAAGCCCTCATTACAGGAAAGATGTTGAAGCCATTGAAAGGGTGCAGAGGAGATTTACAAGGATGTTGCCTGGATTGGGGGGCATGCCTTATGAGGATAGGTTGAGGGAGCTTGGTCTCTTCTCCCTGGAGAGACGAAGGATGAGAGGTGACCTGATAGAGGTTTACAAGATGTTGAGAGGTCTGGATAGGGTAGACTCTCAGAGGCTATTTCCAAGGGCTGAAATGGTTGCTACGAGAGGACACAGGTTTAAGGTGCTGGGGGGTAGGTACAGAGGAGATGTCAGGGGTAAGTTTTTCACTCAGAGGGTGGTGGGTGAGTGGAATCGGCTGACGTCGGTGGTGGTGGAGGCAAACTCGTTGGGGTCTTTTAAGAGACTTCTGGATGAGTACATGGGATTTAATGGGATAGAGGGGTATAGATAGGCCTAGAGGTGGGGATGTGATCGGCGCAACTTGTGGGCCGAAGGGCCTGTTTGTGCTGTGGCTTTCTATGTTCTATGTTCTATGTTTATGGATAGCACCATGCTGTGATATTCATGAACCTACCACTCCAATAGACCAAGGTTCCAATGGGGGTGGGCGTGAGGTGAGTGGGTGGTGAGTCTGGGGGGGTTGAGGGGGTTGATATCGACAAGGGGGCAATGTGGAAGGAGGGCTGTGGAAGGACGGGGTGGGGAGGGAGAGGCAAAGAGGTGGATGACAATAATGAACAATGGAAGGCAAAAAGAAGTCCGAGGAGAGGGAAACTGTGCGAAGATTCTCACAGAGGGTCAAAGGGATACCACATCCTTTATTGGAAGGGGATACACGAAGACTCCAGCTGCTGTGGGCAAAGTTCCACGTTGGGTATGGACACCTCATAGATGATGGGCTTGGGAGGAGAGTGGTTGAATCAATGTACAGACGTCTTCTTGTTGCTGCTGTGGGTTGCTGACAGCCTGCAGGGTCAGCTGAGCTGGAGAGAGTGATATGAGTGTGCTGGGCTGGTGTTTACATTTGGCGCCAGGACCTTTGAACCCATCAGCTGAGGCTGGCTGGAAAAATCAGCCACTGGCCCTCCGGGACATCCGAAGGGAACTTGCCTGTGAATAACTCAGGAGCTTCCAAGCATGGAATTCGGCGTGGGAATCATTCTAACCACCTGCCACTGCACCTGATCTCACAAATGGAGAATTCCTCATGCAGCAAAGGGCCAGGTGAGGGGTGGGGGAGCAGTGAGGGGGGGGGGGGGGGGGGTGGAGGGGGGGCTGGGGCGTTGCAGGTGGGCAGTATGTGGGAACAGTAAAATTGGAGTGCGGAGTGAGGGGGGGGGGGGGGGGGGAGCAGGATTCTGACATTGATCCGACTGACATGTAATTTTAAATTGAAAACCAGCAATTTGAACCTGACTTTCTGCTCTGCATGTTAGGGTTGGAGCACAGAGTGAATTAGAAATAGGAAACACTGGGAAAACTCAGCAGGTCAGGCAGTATCCATGGAGGAAGAAACAAGAGTTAACGTCTCAGGTCCACGTGCCTCTTCATTGACTGGATTTATTACTGATCTTATACCTGTGGTATTTCATTTTGGGCTGTGTCCCCCTACAAGTGGAAATACCTTCTTCAAGTTTATTTTCCTCGACCCCTTCACAGTGCGAAAGATCTGTGTTGGGTCACCCCTCAGTTTGCACTTCTCCAGAGAATAAATTCCGCAATGCATTCGATTGTTCCGGCTCATTCTACGGCTCAGTCTGGTACCATCATCGTAAATCTGTTCAGTACTTTCTCCACCGTCATTTTTATAGTATTGGCACCAGGTCTGTTCACAGTATTCCTTGTGGGGTTGTAACTGGGATAGCGGGAAATTCAAGGGTTACAGGTAATGCAGGGAGGTCACATGGAGTCTCATTTATTCACCTTTATGAATTTGGGATCTCTGTGGGTCAGAGGTCGGGAGACCCCTTGATTGGGCAGGTATATTTCTACTAACTTACATCTGTCAGACCAGATCAGAAACTTCAAGCTAGCCTAGACCCCAACCTTTTTTTATTTTAACCTGAGGGTGAGTGTAAAGTGTTTCACTCCAGGTATGATTCGATTGACCCACTAGGAAACTTTTATTAAAACAAACTTCATTTTTAACACACAGGTAAAATATAACAAAAAGAATCAGCATAACTTTTATCAATTGGAAATACTTTAAACATGACAAAGTATAATTCTTAATTGCTAGCCTATCTCTATAGCTCCAATAAGAACAAAGAAAATTACAGCACAGGAACAGGCCCTTCGGCCCTCCAAGCCTGTACCAACCATGCTGCCTGACTGAACTAAAACCCCCTACCCTTCCGGGGACCATAGCCCTCTATTCCCATCCTGTTCATATATTTCTCAAGATGCCCCTTAAAAGTCACTATCGTATCTGCTTCCACTACCTCCCCCGGCAGCGAGTTCCAGGCACCCACCATTCTCTGTGTAAAAAACTTGCCTCGTAAATCTCCTTTAAACCTTGCCCCTCGCACCTTAAACTTATGCCCCCTAGTAATTGACTCTTCCACCCTGGGAAAAAGCTTCTGACTATCCACTCTGTCCATGCCTCTCATAATCTTGTAGACTTCTATCAGGTCTCCCCTCAACCTCTGTCGTTCCAGTGAGAACAAACCAAGTTTCTCCAACCTCTCCTCATAGCTAATGCCCTCCATACCAGGCAACATCCTGGTAAATCTTTTCTGTACCCTCTCCAAAGCATCCACATCCTTCTGGTAGTGTGATGACCAGAATTGAACACTATATTCCAAGTGCGGCCTAACTAAGGTTCTATAAAGCTGTAACATGACTTGCCAATTTTTAAACTCAATACCGCGGCCGATGAAGGCAAGCATGCCGTTTGCCTTCTTGACTACCTCCTCCATCTGCATTGCCACTTTCAGTGACCTGTGTACCTGTACACCCAGATCCCTTTGCCTATCAATACTCATAAGGGTTCTGCCATTTACTGTATATTTCCTATCTGTATTAGACCTTCCAAAATGCATTACCGCACATTTGTCCGGATTAAACTCCATCTGCCATCTCTCCGCCCAAGTCTCCAACCAATCTATATCCTGCTGCATTATCTGATGGTCCTCATCGCTATCCGCAAATCCACCAACCTTTGTGTCATCCGCAAACTTACTAATCAAACCAGTTACATTTTCCTCCAAATCATTTATATATATTGCAAACAACAAAGGTCCCAGCACTGATCCCTGAGGAACACCACTTGTCACAACAATGTAAGCAATATTTCCCATAAACATATATCCCTTTTTAAAATCAACACATGATTCATGTGGATGCGAGATTTCCAGCCTTTTGACCCCTCTGGACAGATACAGAAAGTCTTCTGAGCTTTTTGAGGAGGTGACAAAAATGATTGATGAGGGAAGGGCTGTGGATGTTGTCGACATGGACTTTAGTAAGGTATTTGACAAGATCCCTCATGGTAGGTTGGTGCAAAAGATCTCAAGGGATCAGCAGTGAACTAGCTAGATGGATCCAGAACTGGCTTGGCCATGGAAGACTGAGGGTAGCGGTGGAAAGGTGTTTTTCTGAAGGGAGGTCTGTAACTAGTGGTGTTCCACAGGGATCTGTGCTGGGACCTCTACTGTTTGTAACATATATAAATGACTTGGAAGAAAATGTAGCTGGTCTGATTAACAAGTTTGCTGATGATACTAAGATTGACGGAGTTGTGGATAGTGATGAAAATTGTCAGAGAATACAGCAGGATGTAGATAGACTGGAAAATTGGGCGGAGAAATGACAGAAGGAATTTAATCCAGACAAATGCAAGGTGATGCATTTTGGTAGATCCAATTAAGGTGGGAGCTATAAAATAAATAGAACATAGAACATAGAACATTACAGCGCAGTACAGGCCCTTCGGCCCTCGATGTTGCGCCGACCAGTGAAACCAATCTAAAGCCCCTCTAATCTACACTATTCCAATATCAGCCATATGTTTATCCAATAACCGTTTGAATGCACTTAATGTTGACGAGTCCACTACTGCTGCAGGCAGGGCATTCCACGCCCTTACTACTCTCTGAGTAAAGAACCTACCTCTATCATCTGTCCTATATCTCTCACCCCTCAATTTAAAGTGATGTCCCCTCGTGCTAGCCATCACCATCTGAGGAAAAAGGCTCTCACTATCCACCCTATCTAATCCTCTGATCATCTTGTATGCCTCTATTAAGTCACCTCTTAACCTTCTTCTCTCTAACGAAAACAACCTCAAGCCCCTCAGCCTTTCCTCATACGATTTTCCCACCATACCAGGCAACATCCTGGTAAATCTCCTCTGCACCCTTTCCAACACTTCCACATGTTTCCTATAATGCGGCGACCAGAACTGTACGCAATACTCCAAATGCGGCCGCACCAGAGTTTTGTACAGTTGCAGCATGACCTCCTGGCTCCGAAACTCAATCCCTCTACCAATAAAAACTAACACACCGTACGCCTTCTTAACAACCCTATCAACGTGGGTGCCAACTTTCAGGGATCTATGCACATGGACACCCAGATCCCTCTGTTCACCCACACTACCAAGTATCTTGCCATTAGCCCAGTACTCTGTATTCCTGTTACTCTTTCCAAAGTGAATCACTTCGCACTTTTCCGCATTAAACTCCATTTGCCACCTCTCAGCCCAGCTCTGCAGCTTATCTATGTCCCTCTGTAACCTACCACTTCCCTCCGCACTGTCCACAACTCCACCGACTTTAGTGTCATCCGCAAATTTACTAACCCATCCTTCTATGCCCTCATCCAGGTCATTAATCAAAATGACAAACAGCAGTGGCCTTAAAACAGATCCTTGCGGTACACCACTAGTAACTGAACCATCAGGAGCGCAGACACACAGAGAGAGCTGGGAGTTCAGGTCCACAGATCCTTAACAGTGGCAGCACAGGTGGAAAAGGTGGTGAAGAAAGCATATGGCATGCTTACCTTCATCAGACGGGGCATCGAGTATAAAAGTTGGCAAATTATGTTACAGTTGTATAAAACGTTGGTTAGGCCACATTTGGAATACTGTGTCCAATTCTGGTCACCACACTACCAGAAGGATATGGAGGCTTTGGAGGGAGTACAGAAAAGGTTTATCAGGATGTTGCCTGGTATGGAGGGTATTAGCTATGGGGAGAGATTGAATAAACTGGGATTGTTCTCCCTGGAAAGACGGAGGCTGAGGGGCGACCTAATAGAGGTGTATAAAATTATGAGGAGTATGGATAGGGTGAACAGTTGGAAGCTTTTTCCCAGGGCAGAAACGATAATTCCAAGGGGGCACAAGTTCAAGCTAAGGGGGGAAAGGTTCAGTGGAGATGTGCAGGGGAAGTTTTTTACACAGAGGGTGGTGGGGGCCTGGAATGCACTGCCAAGTGAGGTGGTTGAGGCAGTTACGTTAGCCACATTTAAGACTTATCTTGATAGGCATATGAACAAACGGGGAATAGAGAGATATAAGCGGTTGGTTTAGATAGGTAACATGATCGGCGCAGGGTTGGAGGGCTGAAGGGCCTGTTCCTGTGCTATACTGTTCTTTGTTCTTTTCCTGACTCCCATACAACAGTTTTCAGAGAAGGATATATCCTCAAACAGCGAACTTCAGAGACCTAGATTTTGGAAGTTCCCAGTCTCCAGACCTAGGAGCTTCAGAGTTATTTCTTCTTTCTACAGCTCCGATAAAGCAACTGAACTGGGTGTCTCTCTGTGAAACTAGCCCCACTCAGTCACCTGGTATTACTGCCAAACAACACAATCAAGCCCTACTTCGCAAAACTCCAGGGAAAACACTAAAAACAACAGAACAGCATTAGTCCAGATTAAAACAAAGATTCTAGCAATTAGAAGCAATTACGCTGCTGCAGTAACACTGCAGGGCTGCCGGTTACAGACTAAGAGGCACCGTGTTAGAACAGACTGTTAAAAAAACCCTGCACAGAAACATAACTTAAGTACATTTCTTAAAGGCAGAGAATCGTCACACACCCAAGAACTGCTAAAGAAACAGTGTGATATTTTGGGGTTAAGGGGAGCAAGGAGGTGAGAGGGAAATTTTATTTCTGCTGCCAGTTATTCTGATTTCATTTCATTGTCTGAAAGGGTAGTTGAAGCAGATTGAGTGGTCACTGTCAAAAGGGAAATTGGATAAATACTTAAACACAAAAATTCAGAGCAAGAGGAGGCCCCTCGGCCCCTCGAGCCTGCTCTGCCATTCAATAAGATCATGGCTGATCCGATTGTGGTCCCAACTCCACTTCCTCTGCCCCCCCCCCCTTAATTTCTGAGTGCCTTGCTAATTAAAAATCTATCTAACTTAGTCTTGGATATATCCAATGACCCAACCTCCATCCACAGACTAACAACCTTCCATGAGAACAGAATTCTCCTCATTTCCATCTTCAATGGGAGGCCCCTAATTTATTAAAGTGCCTCCCCTGGTTCCAGCCTCTCCTACCAGGGGGAAACACCCTCCTAGCATCCACCCTCTGCCCATTCCCCTTGCGATCTTGTGCATTTCGATAAGATCATCTCTCATTCTTCTCAATTCTAACAGGCATGGTTAAAGTCAGCAGGGCTGTGGGGGAAGAGAGAGGAGTGGGCTGAATTGGATAGCTCTTTCATAGGGCTAGCACACGAGTGATGGGCTGAATGGCCTCCTTCTGTGCTGCCTCGTTCTATCCTTTAGTACGGGGATGTCATACCGACAGCTATAAAACTCCGGGTGTAAATTTTTCTGGGGAGGCTAACGTTCTGTAAATTGTGAACTTGATGGTGATATCTGCTTAATTTTATTGTGCACTTGAGTTCAATAAGTGAACATGGGACTGTTTAGTGGTGTTACAGCATGGTGATATATTAGCACTTTAATTATTGGAAGAGATGGAGGTCACTTCTGGGGCTGCTTCCAATCTCTTCACTGCCTGTTGTGACAATGATACAGAGATGAAGGAGCTCATGGCAACACAAAGGTAATAATGTAAGAGTTTTCCCTTTGTACTGTGAAGAAAGCCACATTAATATGAATAAATGTGAAGCCGCAAGCAAACCCTTAAAGAAGCATCAAATCCACCGCAAACAAAGGCACATTCTTATTGAAGATTAGGAACCTTGAGTTAATCTCTCCAATCCTTCCAACGCAAGCTAGACATATGAAAATCTTATTATTGATGAACACATCCCTCTTCAACCAATTCTGGTGCAGAGCCTATGGCCCACCAGTCATTAAGGGGCAGCACGGTGGCACAGTGGTTAGTACTGCTGCCTCACAGCGCCAGGGACCCCGGTTCGATTCCGGCCTCAGGTGACTGTCTCTGTAGAGTTTGCATGTTCTCCCCTGTCTGCGTGATTTCCTCCGGGTGCTCCAGTTTCCTCCCACAATCCAAAGATATGTAGGTTAGGGAGAATGGCCAGGCTAAATTGTTTAAAGTTTATTTATTAGTCACAAGTAAGGCTTACATTAACACTGCAATGAAGTTACTATGAAAATCCCCTAGTCGCCACAGTCCAGTGCCTGTTCGGGTCAACATACCTAACCAGCACATCTTTCAGAATGAGGAAACCGGAGCACCCAGAGGAAACCCACGCAGACGCGGGGAGAATGTGCAAATTCCACACAGACAATGACCCAACCGGGAATTGAACTTGGGTCCATGGCGCTATGAAGGAGCAGTGCTAACCACTGTGCTATCGTGCCATCCGAGAGTGCCAGGGGGAATAGCAGGGTAAATACGTGGGGTTACGGGAATAGGGCCTGGGTGGGATTGTTGTCGGTGCAGGCTCAATGGGCTGAATGGCCTCCTTCTGCCCGGTAGGGATTCTATGATGAACAAGGGCTGTGATTTACCTTTTCTTTCTTCTCCCACCTAACAGTTACTCGTCCATCCCGCAGAGTGGGGGAGGGGAGGTAAGCCATGTCTGTCTGGTTGCACTGAAGTGGGATGCTTAGATGGTTAGAACCAATGCATTTGTCTGTGGCAGATTGGCACAACTGGGCATGAGAGATGTTACATTCTTCGGCACTGTCAGTCTGATGGAGCCTGGAGGAGTAGATCCATGTTCTTGCACACAGCTTTCTCCAATCCCTTATCGAGCAAAACAACAATCCAGACGGCTTGAGAATACAAATAGAGGTTTGCTAAAAAATTCTCCCAGAGATTATTCCTCGAAAGTGACAAAATATGACACTAAATAAACAGCAACAGCAAAGATATTCTATAAATTCCCTCTGTCATGCCAACAGCACTAACACTCCCAACCCTGTCAGAAGATCATTAGCTCAATCCCCACTCCAAAGATATAGGTAAAGAATATCAATAAAGAATGGGCGGCATGGTGGCACAGTGGTTAGCACTGCTGCCTCACAGCACCAGGGAGCCGGGTTCAATTCCGGCCTCAGGTGACTATCTGTGTGGAGTTTGCACGTTCTCCCCATGTCTGCGTGGGTTTCCTCCGGGTGCTCCAGTTTCCTCCCACAGTCCAAAGATATGTAGGTTAGGTAGAATGGCCAGGCTAAATTGTTTAAAGTTTATTTATTAGTCACAAGTAAGGCTTACATTAACACTGCAATGAAGTTAGTGTGAAAATCCCCTAGTCGCCACAGTCCGGCGCCTGTTCGTGCCAATGTACCTAACAAGCAGGTCTGTCAGAATGTGGGAGGAAACCGGAGCACCCAGAGGAAACCCAAGCAGACATGGGGAGAACATGCAAACTCCACACAGACCACTGTGTTTGCACATTCTCCCCATGTCTGAGTTTCTTCCTACAGTCCAAAGATGTGCAAGTTAGGTGGATTGGCCATGCTAAATTGCCCCTTTGTGTCCAAAGATGTGTAGGTTAGATGGAACATGGGAACATGGGAAATGAGATTGTTTACTGGGATAGGGTGGGGGAAAGGGCCTGGGTAAGATACTCCTCTGTTAGAGAATTGGTTCAGACTTGATGAGCCGAATGGCCTCTTCTGTGCTGTCGGGATTCTGTGATATCAGCTGATGCCCCAGTGCAGTACTGAGGGAGTGCTGCACTGTCACAGGTGCTGCCTTCCAGCTGAGACCTTAAACCAAAGCCCAGAATATCTGCCCATGTGGATGTGAAAGATGCCTTGACGCTATTTTGAAGAGGAGTAAGGGAGTTCTCCCTGATGTCCAGGCCAATATTTATCCCTCTATCCACATCACAAAAACAGACTATCTGGCTGCTCATCCCATTGCCATTTGTTGAAAATGGGCTGTGGTGTTTGTGTGACAACATTTCAAAAATAACCCTTTGTCTGTGGAATGCTTTGGGACGTCCGAACAACACGGAGGTCACTGCATTATTTTCAGGTCATTGTTTTACCAGGTCATGTAGCATTGTGTGGTCACCAAGGCCCAGGACAGGTCTACAATCATGGCTGTTCCAATAGCTTCTCAGCAGCCAGACACTAGTGGGTAAATGAGGTCTGAGTTTTTAACTCCTTCCCTGCTGCAGTTCCCTTTTCCTGATGCTCTGATAGAGCCAAGGACCAGATGAGATGATGAAGTGGAAAAAAGCAGGTGTAAACCTCACCTTATTAGTCCGTACCTCATTCCAATCATGTACAACATTTCACAGCAAATAAGCTCTTCATTGCTGATATCAACCATGTAATTTGCAGAGAGTCAAACTCACCTGGTACTCGACACAGTGAGAGAGAATTCAATTCACAGATTAAACATTGATCATAACCATCAATCATTTCACAGTTAATTGTATTTTTAAAACCTCCTTAAAGAAACAGTCTGCTTCTCTACAACAATATTGACAAAGACAAGTGTCTGTTCTCTCTGGGAGGAAATTGGCGGTGAATTTGGTAAGTAGACTGACTGCCGATGAGGGAAAATTTCTTGTTGAAAGATAAACAGAGGGCACGCGAGAGGGAATCAGAGTAAACTCTGCAGACCGTGTACAAATTGTAGAGACAATCTGCCCATGATTGATCAGCTTACAGAACATCCTGCAATGCTGCTCTCTGCCCTCCTTAGCTTAACTCACCCATCTGAGCTTTCTGCCACCTTTCGAACACCCGCCCTCACACGGCAGGGCGGAATTTCAGAATGAGTTACTGTGTGAGTGGACAAAGCCACAAAATGAAGGCAGGTAAATGTAAAACTCTGCACATGGGGAGCAGAAGCAAGTGACAAGCACACTTCATGATGCTTCTGGAAGTGGCTAAGGGTGAGATTGAAACAGGTCCTGGGGACTCAGTAACAGAGATGGTAAACACATCCTGTCCACGTTCAACTGGACAGCCACAGTGAATGCTGTAAACAAATTGAACACCAGAACCTAAGAGATAGAAGCAGGAGGAGGCCATTCAGCCCCTCGAGCCTGCTCCGCCATTATCAATAACATCATGGCTGATCTCAGCTTGGGGACACAACTCATACAGTCAAAGGGTGGGATTTTCCAGCCATGCGCGCCCCAAGACCGGGTCCCGTTTACCGTTCGTGTCTGACATCCCTGTGGACTCTAACCCTTAGACTGCCTGATGCCGGGATGAGAGCGTGAGTCTGGAGTGACGCGATAGCAAATCAGTGCAAATCATTCATTCTCCAATCAGCATTGCAGGGTGATCCTTCTGGTTCCCCAAGGGCACTGACCTCCCCAGCGACCTCCTCCCAGGCTGTCAAAGTCAAGTGGGAGAACCTCCTGCTCCCACAAGAACACAAGAAATAGAAGCTGCAGTAGGCCATTTGGCCCTTCAAGCCTGCCCTGCCATTCAATACCATCATGGCTGATCTATGCCGGCCTCAGCTCCTTTTCTGTGCCATTTCCCCATCGCCCTCTATTCCTCAATCTATCAAATATTTATCCACCTCCAATTCAAATACTTCAAATGCTCCAACCTCCAGCACCCTTTGGGGCAGAGACTTCCAGAGATTCACCACCACCTTGAGAAGAAATGACTATGCACCTCAGTTTTAAATGACTGGTCCTTTATCTTGTAGTTATGACCCTTGTTTGAGACTCTCCCTCTGGTGAAACCATCTCACCACCTACCCTGTCAACCCCCCTCAGGATCTGATATGTTTGAATAAGGTCACCCCCTCACTCTTCTACACTCCAAGGAATACAGACCCAGACTCTTGATAGGGGACCTCCAGGGAAATAGGACCTCCCGCCTTTCCTGGATGGAGAATTCCCAGGGAGGTCTCACTGAGCCATGGTGCCAATCAATTCGATCTTTTAGGTGCCATATGTTACCCATCCAACAGGACACCTGGGCTGCGGTGATTAATATCTGTCAGGTGCCATTTAAGTGTGGTGCCTGGACCTTTGACCCCATGAGGAACGGCGGGGTGGATGAATCCTTGTCCGCCCCATCATGGGATTTGCTGAGTGCCTTGCTGATACATCTGACCCTCCGCCCAGCGAGAATCACCTCACTTCCCCGCCCGCCATGGCATCCAGTCTCCAGGATGGAAAACCCCAGCCTCGGCGTTGAATTTAATTTGACCAGGCTCCTGTGAAGCATGCTGGGACATTTTACCACATTAAAGGTGTTATATAAATATAAGTTGTTGTTGTCAACATTAATATCTCACCAGGATTGATTTCTTCTGGACCTCAACTCTTTCCCTTCAAATGGGGGGAGGGGGCAGCGGAATTTTACAGCCTCGTTCGACCCGAAACCGAAAAATCCTGTCCGGGGTCAACACACCTTCCCATTGTCTGCTCGTTGACCGCTCCGATTCCTGTGGCAGGCGGCAGGATTCCGGCAATTTGTTTCCACTGAATAGACTTCCTGCACTGTTACTATTTTATTAATTCAATTCCAGCATGCCTCTGAAGATGGATAATTGCTTTAATTGTTTCACTTACCAGAAGAGGCATTGGAATAAATTATCTTTTGATTAGCATTACTGAAGTGATCTGTGCTACAACCATCCGTCTGTAAGCCTTTGGAAGTTGTAAGTTGAAAAATAAATGTGAGATCTAAAAGTCACACCCTCAATAAATAAATTCCCTGCCCGCCAGTTGAGAATTATATTTTATCTCCTACCTCATTCATTCTCTCCCTAATTCTGTGCCAACCCTCTCCCATTCAGTACCTCATGGGGGAACAGGAAGCTACCTGCTCTCCACTGTCTGGTGACGACCCTCTTGAATTAAGTGCAAAGTAAAAGTAGTTGGGAATTTGGAACGAGGTGGAGGCCACTCAAAGAACAAAGAAAATTACAGCACAGGAACAGGCCCTTCGGCCCTCTAAGCCTGCAGTAACCATGCTGCCCGACTGAACTAAAACCCCCTACGCTTCCGGGGTATCCCTTCATTCCCATCCTATTCATATATTTGTCAAGCCGCCCCTTAAAAGCCACTATCATCTCTGTTTCCACTACCTCCCCCGACAACGAGTTCCAGGCACCCATCACCCTCTGTGTAAGAAACTTGCCTCGTACATCTCCTTTAAACCTTGCCCCTCGCACCTTAAACCTATGTCCCCTAGTAATTGACTCTTCCACCGCAGGAAAAAGCTTCTGACTATCCACTCTGTCCATGCCCCTCATAACCTTGTCAGGTCGCCCCTCAACCTCCGCCGTCCCAGTGAGAACAAACCAATTTTCCACTCATAGCTGATGCCCTCAATACCAGGCAACATCCTGGTAACTCTTTTCCGTCCCCTCTCCAAAGCCTCCACATCCTTCTGGTGGTGTGGCGACCAGAATTGAACACTATATTCCAAGTGTGGCCTAACTAAGGTTCTATAAAGCTGCAACATGACTTGCCAATTTTTAAACTCAATGCCCCGGTGTTGCCACTTTCTGTGACCTTGAGACTGTTCCACCGTTCAACTAGATCCTGACTGATTTATATCTCAATTCCATTCCCCCCCTTGTTACTCGATCCCTTTACTCAACAAACAGCTATCATTCCGAGTCTTGAAAGCTCCAATAGTTCCCCAGCATCCAGAGCTTCTTGAGGGGAGAGGGTTTCAGACTTCCACTCCTCTTTGTGTAAAGTGCTGTATTGTGTATAGTTTTGGTCTCCTCATTTAAGGAAGGCTGGAAAGGCATTGGGAACAGTTCAGAGAAGGTTTATAGACTAACACTTGGAATGGGTGGGTTGACTTATGAGGAAAGGTTGGAGAGTTTAGGTTTGTATCCGCTGGAGTTTAGAAGATTAAGAGGCAACTTAATTGAAACAGAAGATCCCGGGAGTATTGACAGGGTGGATGTGGAGAGGATGTTTTCTTTTGTGGGAGAATCTAGAACGAGGGGTAACTGTTTAAAAATAAGAGGTCGCCCATTTAAGACAGAGATGAGGAAAATTCTTTTCTCTCTGAGGGTCACAGTCTCCGGAACTCTCTTCCTCAAAAGGCAGTGGAAGCAGAGTGATTGAATATTTTTAACACAGAGCTAGATAGATTCCTGATTAACAAGGGGGTGAAAGGTTATCGAGGGGTCGGCAGGAATGTTATTGAATGGTACAGCAGTCTCGAAGGGCCGAGTGGCCCACTCCCGCTCCTAGTTCATATTTTCCTGATTTCCCTCCTAATTGAACCTTTTTTGTCCCAGGTGTCTTCCTGCTTATTAAATCTCTTTCTGATTTCTGAAGGAATGA
The DNA here is from genome assembly GCF_964213995.1 of Mustelus asterias. Taxonomy (NCBI): domain Eukaryota; kingdom Metazoa; phylum Chordata; class Chondrichthyes; order Carcharhiniformes; family Triakidae; genus Mustelus; species Mustelus asterias. The sequence continues at coordinate 138,828,664 of NC_135807.1, forward strand.
ATCATTTATACATCAAACTGTTCCCAGGTACATTAAACACATCGCCTCATTGAACTAACAGTAAAATCATTCCTTTCTTCAGTTTCTGACTGTCAAATTGTTCAAGTATTGTTTTAATAGAACTCCTTATAACATGGGCACATTCCAGGTAAGTTTCAGTAGAAGACTACAGCATGGGCCGTAGCAATGTAGGAACAGGAAGAGGACATTCCGCATCTCACATCAGATCTGGATTTAACCAGAGGCTAATCTGTATCTGAACTCCATGCATCTGCCTTAGTTCCATATCTTTTATACACTAACATTGCAAATATCTACCCACCTCCCATTTAAAATGAATCATCTACTGCTTTTTGTGCAAGAGAGTTCTGCTTGTTTGAAGAAGGTGGCATAGCGGTTAGCACTGCTGCCTCACAGCACCAGGGACCTGGGTTCAATTCCAGCCTCGGACACTGTGTGTGGAGTCTGCACGTTTTCCCCGTGTCTGCGTGGGTTTCCTCCGGGTGCTCCGGTTTCCTCCCACACCACAAAGATGTGCAAGTTGGGTGGATTGAACATGCTGAATTGATCCTAGTGTCAGGAGGTTGGCAGGGCTGACAGGGATAGGGCCTGGGTGGGATTATTGTCAGTGCAGACTCAATGGGCCGAATACCTCCTCCTGCATTGTTGTGATTCTAAGAGTTTCCTAACTTCCCTCCTGAGTGACCTGCCTCTGATTTTGAAGTTTCTCCCCTTGTCCGTGATTCCCACAGCTGGGGAAAATGCTTCTGTCCATTTATCCCCTCAATATCTTTTGAAATCCTAAAACTCTCAATCAAATCACCCCTTAGCTTTCTATATTCCAAGAAATATTAGCCTAGTTTATGTGAATCTAACCTGGGGGGCCCTGGTAATATTCTGGCAAATCTGCAATGCCTTCATTCCAAGAGCAACCTCTCGGGGCTCAGGGCATGTGCCTGCTTACTATCTCAGCCTATGAGAAACTCTGTAACCTCAGGCATGCCTGCAGCAAGGGGAGTTACAAATAACTTCAGCATCTGTGAGTTGAAGAGACAGAAACACTCCGGTTCCTGCTCCTGATTGCTATCCGACTGAGGTGGAATCACTGTCAATGTTGAGTGAGGATAGAGCCAGACATTTCTGTGACGCCCATGTGGGCGAATAGACCCCCCACACTCACAGTGAAGGTTTATGATAGTTTAACAATGAGCCAATTGCGCTGCATCTCTCATAAGAGCCTGGACTTTCACCAAGTTTTGATGACTTGGGAGCCTTTTAAACTTGGCAGGCAGGTCCTGGGATTCCCGAACCCAATCCCAGGTTGTCTGATTTCTGGGAATGCCTCTAAAGGACGTAGGCTGCTTTCTACCAAAAGACCACATTCAGCACTCCTGACCCAGCCGGTTCCGTTGCATGTTTGACCCCTCTGCAATTTTCATGGACTTGGGCCAGGTTTTTCAAGAGTTGCGGTTCTCAGAGTCATGAAGTCCAGTCTGCACGAGGGCACCTTTTGAAAGGTGAGTTCAAACAATCCTGCTCATGCCCCCAAACTCTGTCCTTCCACCCACCCCTACGGTCCCTCACGCACACCACCCCCCCCCCCCCCCCCCCCACCATGCTATGCCATCTCCATGATGCCCATTTACCCACTAAACACTGTGCACCAACTATGGTGACAGCAACATATGTTGAGAAAAAACTTTAAATAAAAGTAATTTATTCTTTTGGGTGCTCCGGTTTCCTTCCACAGTCCAAAGATGTGCAGGTTAGGTTGACTGGCCATGCTAAAATTGCCCCTTAGTGTTCGGGGGAATTAGCAGGGGAGCTACATGGGGTGATGGGATAGGGCCTGGGAGGGATTGTTTTGGTGCAGGCTTAATGGGCTGAGTGGCCTCCTTCTGCACTGTAGGGATTCTATGATTCCATGATTCTGAAAGCCGAGGCATCTATTACTCTTATTGATACTGCTGCACACCAGAGAAAGCATTGTTTGAATGACAGATCAGGCTCACTGATCTCTGCTGTCAATTTCACAATGTTTGTTTGCACAAGCTTAAGTGGTTTCAAATTTGTGGTATTTACAATTGATACTTTAAAGGGTCTGGATGATTGACACTTTTATTGGCTGATAGTGAAATGACTGTTTTTTAACATAGTAGAAAGTTATGACTGAATTACTTTTTTAAAGTTTTTTTTAACATCCTGCAGTCACTATAGGGTTCATGCATTCTGTGCGGTATATTAATGAGCCAATGGGCAGTGAAGTGCCATAGTTTGACATGGGAGCATGAAGGGCAGTTGAGATGACTGGGGGATGAGGTGGAATAGATAGGGCGTGGGAAGAATTTGGTGGGGCGTAGGCTGGAGGGCCTTTGTGTTTTTATTTTAATTGGGACAAGTCCCACTGCACCGGGGTGTACCTTTGAAATAGCACAGCCCAGCACACGGCAGTGCCTGTCACTGTCTCCAAACTCTGAGCTGACCCCAGACCTGCGGCCCCCACAGCAATGAAGATCCCACCTTTGTGGGAACTCTCTCCCAAGACCGATGGGCTGGGATCGGAATTTTATCCAACTCCCACCTCAAGAATGAAAATCCAGGCCAGAAGATAAGAACTGGAAAAGAGAGGAAAAGTATCATCAACTTTGATTATTTAAAACAAGTCCAATAATCACATTCAATTAAGCTGCCGCAAGTAACTATTAGCTCCCAGACAGTATTTGAAACTCTGCAAACTATCAATGGAATATATTAACCAACTGCTGATTGGAAACAATAACTAATTATTTCAGTCAGTCACAATTAGAGACTATTTTATTTCTGGGTAATCGATATATTTTCTCTTTGGATTCAATTATCCCTGCACCCTCACTGTGCACAATCTTCCAACAACATTACTAGCGCTCTAATCCTCACAATAGCAACACTCCAAAACACCATGATGGAAGATAAGAAAAATAAACAAAGCTGCATTTACATAGTGCCTTTCACAATGTCTCAAGGCGCTTTACAATCAATTGAAGTGTAGCCACTGTTGTGATGGAGGAAACAGGACAGCCAATTTTCACACAGCAAGATCCCACAAACAGCGATGGGGTAAAGACCAGATGTGCATTACAGTACTGGTGGATGAGGAATAAACTTTGGTCAGACAATCAGAGAGGATACACGGGGTCTCAGTTTGAAAACCCATGGGCTGGAACTTGACACTCGTCCCAGCAGGTTTTGGGGGAGGGGTATTCATCAAAAACCCCCTTCTGCCTAAAGACGCTCTCCCCTTAAGGCTCAGTGACCTCTCCCTCCGCCCCCCAGTCTGTTCCCTGAGACCCCCAACCATCTCCCCCCCAACCACACCCCTCACAAGGGGGAGGCGATGGCCCAGTGGTATTATCGCAAAACTATTAATCCAGAAACTCAGCTAATGTTCTGGGGACCCGGGTTCGAATCCCGCCATGGCAGATGGAGGAATTTGAATTCAATAAAAATATATCTGGAATTAAGAATCTACTTTTAGGGAGGCACGGTAGCACAGTGATTAGCACTGCTGCTTCACAGCGCCAGGGACCTGGGTTCGATTCCCGGTTGGGTCACTGTCTGTGTGGAGTCTGCACGTTCTCCCCGTGTCTGCGTGGGTTTCCTCCGGGTGCTCTGAGTTCCTCCCACAGTCGGAAAGACGTGCTGGTTAGGTGCATTGACCCGAACAGGCGCCGGACTGTGGCGACTAGGGGAATTTCACAGTAACTTCATTGCAGTGTTAATGTAAGTCTTACTTGTGACCAATAAATAAACTTACTTACTTATTGACGACCATGAAACCATCGTCGATGGTCGGAAAAACCCATCTGGTTCACTAATGTCCCTTTAGGGAAGGAAATCTGCCGTCCTTACCCGGTCTGGCCTACATGTGACTCCAGAGCCACAGCAATGTGGTTGACTCTCAACTGCCCTCTGAACAAGGGCAACTAGAGATGGGCAATAAATACTGGCCAGCCAGCGATGCCCATGTCCCACGAATGAATTAAAAAAAGCTCCCCAGGGTTTCCCTACCCACCCAGCGCTGGGACCTCAGCCACTTTCCGACCTCTCCAGCTCCTGGGACTTAGGCCATCATTTTTAGGATTGTGGGGGGGTTTGACCCTCATCCGAAGAGTTGGTGGGGAAACTCATCCCTGCTAATGTGAGAGTCTTGCTGTAATTTAACTCTCTAATGAGAGGTGATTGGCAACAGTCGGGGCATGCGCTCCTCAGCTGGGAGGAAGCTCCACCTTGGAGAACTGCCAGTCAATCACATTGGCCAAGCCCCTGCCATCCTGAAACTTCAGGCCACAAAAGGCGGCACCTCTGACAGTGCAGCACCTGAGCATCAGCTTGGCTTCTGTGCCCCTTTCTCTAGAGTGAGACTTGAACCAAAGTCCTTCTGATTTGGAGATGAGTGTGTAACTCACAAAGCTACAGCTGGCACCATAGTGTCAACCTGTGATTTCAAATCCAAGACACACTATTGGGTCAGCTTCAGCCAAGGGTCGGTAAGTATCACTCTGGCCTTCGAGACAGAGGTTCAAGTCTCACTCGAGACATTTGAACATGTGAGAATAATGTTTATAAATTAATGCAAATCTCAACCCATCAGGAGTGACCTCAGGATGTTGAGAGCAGTGGTCACCCCTTCCCATCCAATCAGTAAAACTTTTCCTGTTTACAGCACCGTTAGACATTCCAAGGAGTTATCAGACAAAGTTTGATATTGGGCAACATTTTTCCTATTCAAACGTAGGACATGACTGGCCAGCATTTACTGTCCATCTCTAGTTGCCTGAAGGCAGTTGAGAGTCAACCACATTGCTGTGGCTCTGGAGTCACATGTAGGCCAGACCAGGTAGGGACGGCAGATTTCCTTCCCTAAAGGACATTAGTGAACCAGATGGGTTTTTCCAACAATCGACAACGGTTTCATCAGTAGATTCTTAATTCCAGAGTTTTTTTACTGAATTCAAATTCCACCATTTACCGTGGCAGGATTCAAACCCAGGTCCCCAGAACATGAGCTGAGTTTCTGGATTAATAGTCTGGCAATAATACCACGAGGGCATCGCCTCCCCGAAGGAGATATTGGGATAGGTGAACAAAAGCCTCGTCAAAAAGATGGGAGAAAGAGAGGGAGAGGGAGGGAGATAAAGGGTTTTAGGTTTTAGCACCGAGCTGGCTGAAGTCATGGCCACCAATGGTGGAGGAAAGGAGATCAGGAAAACACAAGAGGCCAGACATGGCCATGACCTGTGACCTGCTGTGGTGCATAACTCTGCATTGGAAGAGTCTACCTCACTGCCTCGAGACTGACATTGCCAGGGCTGTGCTGTGAGGATGCTGCATTCCTAGAGGTGCTTAAACATCAGTTGGAATTGTGAACCTGTTCCCCATCTGCCTAATTCAACAGCTCCAGCTGAATCTGGAGGATCACAGTTGGTGCTATTCAAGGAGCAGAGAGTTTGTATTGGTGAGTGTTCCTCGCTCAGACAGCAGCTTCCAGATACTTCACTTCATGAATCAATTGAAGAAACTGGCACATTTCACCTTGGAACAGGTCATCTTCAGCAGAGATTTAATAGACGTGTTCAAAATCATAAGAGATTTAGATGGCAGAAAAACTCTTTCCGTTGGTGAGAATATACTTCAGGGAAACTTGAGAAAAAACATTCACACAGCGAGTGGTCAGGGTCTGGAATGCACTGTCTGAGAGTGTGGTGGAGACAGATTCACACAACGAGTGGTTAGGATCTGGAATGCACTGTCTGAGAGTGTGGTGGAGACAGATTCACACAGCGAGTGGTTAGGATCTGGAATGCACTGTCTGAGAGTGTGGTGGAGACAGATTCACACAACGAGTGGTTAGGAACTGGAATGTACTGTCTGAGAGTGTAGTGGAGACAGATTCACACAACGAGTGGTTAGGAACTGGAATGTACTGTCTGAGAGTGCGGTGGAGACAGATTCACACAGCGAGTGGTTAGGATCTGGAATGTACTGTCTGAGAGTGTGGTGGAGACAGATTCACACAGCGAGTGGTTAGGAAATGGAATGCACTGTCTGAGAGTGTGGTGGAGACAGATTCACACAGCGAGTGGTTAGGAAATGGAATGCACTGTCTGAGAGTGTGGTGGAGACAGATTCACACAGCGAGTGGTTAGGAACTGGAATGTCCTGTCTGAGAGTGTAGTGGAGACAGGCTCAATGAAGATTTTCAAAGGGGAATCGGATATACACTTGGAAGAGAGAAAAAGTGCTGGGTTTAAGGGAAAGGGCAAGGAATTGGTGGAGGCCAGATTGTCCTTGCAGTGAGCTGGCGCACAGCTGATGGACTGAATGGCCTTCTGTGCTGTAACTATTCATAAAGAATTAACTCATAGCCCTGTGATGCGCTATCAATAAGGCAAAAGACTACCGGTGTGCCAATACAAGTGTAGGCTTTTATTCACAACAGAATCAGGAGCAGATCCCAACAAATAACCGTCCTGGACTGAACAAGGGGGAGGAGACAGTCACCTTTATACTAGGTGCCGAGGGGAGGAACCAAACTGGAAGGGGGTGTGTCCAGGTATGACAAGCACACACAACGGTGGTCCATATAGGACAAAGGCACAACTGAGGTCCACCACATTCACCCCTTCCTTTAAAAAAACAACACGGGGGTGAAGCGGAAACAATATTACAAGTCCAGACGAACCGGTGGCTTGATCCGTCGTCGCGATCGTCGTAGTGCAGGTCGCAGAGTCGTCCGAGCAGGGAGCGATGTCGGCCCAGGCTCCGTACAGTGAGCGTCGAGAGAAGGCGCCAGATGGTGTGAAGCGGACCGATCCGTCGTCCCGTCCAGTCATCGGGTACTGCGTGGCGACGGCTCCGGCGACTCAAGCGAGCTGTACATAGGGGTGAGAGGAATGAGCAGTGGCCCTGGTGGCGTATGGGGAACAGTGGGAACCGGAGCTAGGGGTGGGGGGCCGCAACAGGCTCTGGGCACACTACATTGGAGACAGGGACTGAGGGAGGAAGAGGCGCAGCAAACTCCGAGTGGACAACACCAGGGACCGTGGGGCGGAAGGACGTGGTGACCTCAGGGGCACCCGCGGGTGCCAAGTCACGGACAGAAACCGTGTCTTCCCGCCAATCAGAGTACGCTACGTAAGCGTATTGAGGACTAGCGTGGAGCAATGGGACCTCCTCGACCAAGGGATCTGCCTTATGGGTCCGGACCTGCTTCCGAAGGAGGACGGGCCCCGGGGACATCAGCCAATCCGGGAGCGAAGTACCTGAGAAGGACTTCCTGGGAAACAAAAACATCTGCTCGTGAGGGGTCGTATTGGTCGCTGTGCACAAGAGTGACCTAATGGAATGGAATGCGTCCGGAAGGACGTCTTGCCAATGGCTGACTGGAAGGCCCCTCGACCGTAACGCTAATAGAACGGCCTTCCAGACGGTTGCGTTCTCCCTCTCTACTTGACCATTTCCCCTGGGGTTATAGCTAGTGGTGCGGCTGGAGGCAACGCCTTTGGCGAGCAGGTACTGCCTCAGCTTGTCACTCATGAAAGAGGACCCACGATCGCTATGAACATAGGCTGGGAAGCCGAACAGGGTGAAGAGCTTGTTCAGGGTCCGAATCACTGTACTCGTGGTCATGTCCGAGCAGGGGAAGGCAAAAGGGAAACGTGAGTGTTCATCAATGATATTCAGGAAATAAACATTGCGGTTAGAGGAGGGGAGGGGGCCTTTAAAATCAATGCTAAGGTGCTCAAACGCGCGAGTGGCCTTTACAAGGTGCTCCCTACCTGGCCGGTAGAACTGCGGTTTGCACTCGGCGCAGACTCTGCATTGCCTGGTAATCGTCCGGACTTCCTTGAGGGAGTAGGGCAGGTTACGGGACTTGACAAAATAGAAAAATCTGGTGACACCCGGGTGACAGATGTCGTTATGGAGGGACTGTAGCTGGTCTAGTTGGGCGCTGGCACATGATCCACGGGACAGGGCGTCTGGGGGCTCATTGAGCTTCCCGGGCCGGTACATGATGTCATATCTGTAGGTGGAGAGCTCAATCCTCCACCGCAAGATCTTGTCATTCTTAATCTTGCCCTTTTGCCTGGTGTGAAACAGGAAGGCAACTGACCGCTGGTCCGTAATTAAGGTGAATCGTTGGCCCGCAAGATAATGGCGCCAGTGCCGGACGGCTTCCACGATGGCCTGGGCCTCCTTCTCGACCGAGGAGTGTCGAATCTCAGGGCCTTGTAAGGTCCGGGAAAAGAAGGCCACCGGACGGCCCCTCTGGTTAAGGGTGGCGGCTAGGGCAAAGTCAGACGCATCACTTTCCACTTGGAATGGGATGGATTCGTCCACAGCATACATCGCGGCCTTCGCGATGTCTGCTTTGATGTCGTCGAAGGCCCAACGGGCCTCCTTCGCCAGGGGAAAAGAGGTCGATTTTAGGAGCGGACGGGCTTTATCCGCGTGACGGGGAACCCACTGGGCATAGTAGGAGAAGAAGCCCAGGCATCTCCTCGGTGCTTTGAGTATAGTGGGAAGGGGAAGCTGCATAATGGGACGCATACGGGCTGGGTTGGGGCCATGGACACCATTTTCTATCACGTACCCAAGGATGGCGTGGCGGCGTGTCAGGAAAACACACTTCGCCTCATTATATGTGAGGTTCAGGAGAGTGGCCGTACGAAGGAATTTTTGCAGGTTGGCATCATGATCCTGCAGGTCATGGCCGCAGATGGTGACGTTATCCAGATACGGGAAAGTGGCTCGTAGCCCGTGCTGGTCTACCATTTGATCCATAGCCCGCTGGAAGACTGAGACCCCATTGGTGACACCAAAGGGGACTCGGAGGAACTGGTAGAGGCGGCCGTCCACCTCAAAGGCAGTATATGGGCGATCCTCCGAGCGGATAGGGAGCTGGTGGCAGGCCGATTTCAAATCGATCGTAGAGAAAACCCTATAGTGCGCGATGCGGTTGACTATGTCCGCGATACGGGGAAGAGGATATGCATCTAGTTGAGTATACCTGTTTATGGTCCGGCTGTAGTCAATCACCATGCGATGTTTCTCCCCTGATTTAACTGCGACTACTTGCGCCCTCCAGGGGCTGGTGCTGGCCTGGATAATCCCTTCCCGGAGCAACCGTTGTACCTCGGACCGAATGAAGGCCCGGTTATCCGCACTAAAGCGCCTACTCTTGGTGGCTATAGGCCTACAATCCGGGGTGAGGTTATCAAATAAGGGGGGGGGTGATCTTGAGGGTCGAGAGACTGCAGGTGGTGCGTGAGGGGTGCTGCAGTGACGGCGCCTTGCAGATAGAGAGCGGGGGATAAGGGCCATTATACTGCAGGGTGACGCTCCTATGATGGCTGAGGAAATCTAACCCCAGCAGTACAGCTGCGCAGAGTCGCGGCAGCACGAGGAGCCGAAAACGCTCGTAGACTGTGCCCTGTACCGTCAGCGTCACCAAACAGCACCCGAGGACCTCCACCGAGTGGGAATTCGAGGCCATGGAGATGGTCTGGCTCCAGGGTCGCACGGGAAGGGCATATTGACGCACTGTGCGAGGGTGTATAAAACTCTCTGTGCTCCCACAGTCGAACAGGCAGTTTTCTGCATGACCATTTACCTTGATCTCCATTATTGACTTGGAGAGTTGATGAGGCTGCGACTGGTCCAGGCAAATCGATGCCACCGTCGAATCAAAGAAGAATCCGTCTTCGTCGCCATCTGATGACGTCACGGATAAAGCTTCCTGCTCAGCGCGTCTTGATGCCAGTCTCAAAGATGGCGATTCCCACGCTTCCGGTGACCGCATCAAAGATGGCGATTCCCGCACTTCCGGTGACCGCATTAAAGATGGCGATTCGCGCGCAGCCGCCGCCTGCATTAAAGATGGCTGTGCCCGCGGAACACACGTGGCGCCACGAGGCTTCGGAAGCGGCTTTGCCCGGCAGACTTTAGCGAAGTGGCCTAGCTTACCGCATCCGGAGCAAATCGCGTTCTTCGCCGGGCAGCAACGCCGAGGGTGCTTGGGTAGGCCGCAAAAGTAACATTTGGGCCCCGCCGGAACAGCCGTCGCGGTGGAGCCGTCGGTAGAACGGGATGCAAGGTAAGACCCGAGATTGTGAGAGGCCGCTTCTAATGTTTCAGCCATCGTGGCTGTTCTTCGGAGATCTAGGTCATCTTGTTCCAGCAGGCGCTGCCGGATGTATGTAGACTCAATGCCCGCAACGTAGGCGTCGCGGATCAGGTCCTCTGTGTTCTGAGCTGCTGTAACAGCCTTACAGTCACAAGCTCGAGCTAGGGTGCGCAGAAATTGGGCGCACGATTCTCCTGGCTGCTGCTTGTGGGTAGTTAGGAGATGTCTGGCGTAAACCACGTTAGGGCTCTTTCGGAACTGCCCTTTTAGGAGTTCGATAGCGTCCGCATATGTAGCAGCGTCCCGGAAGATTTCACAGACAGCTTCGCTTACCCGGGCGCGGAGCACGTGGAGTTAAGCGTCATCGGTGTCGATGGCCGTAGCGGTGTCGACGAATGCTTCGAAGCAGTCCAGCCAATGATCGAATTTATCAGAGGCTCCAACCTCTTGAGGGTCTAATGCTAACTTGTCGGGTTTTAGAAACTGCTCCGTGCTGGTCAACTGTTGTGAATAAAATTGATGCGCTATCAATAAGGCGAAAGACTACCAGTGTGCCAATACAAGTGTAGGCTTTTATTCACAACAGAATCAGGAGCAGATCCCAACAAATAACCGTCCTGGACTGAACAAGGGGGAGGAGACAGCCACCTTTATACTAGGTGCCGAGGGGAGGAACCAAACTGGAAGGGGATGTGTCCAGGTATGATAAGCACACACAACGGTGGTCCATATAGGACAAAGGCACAACTGAGGTCCACCACACCCTGATAAGTCACCTTATTGTTGTTTATGTGAGATCTGGCTGTGCACAATATGGCCCGTCATGAATTAGGCTGCCATGTTTGTTTCCAGAATAGTTACTTCATGCCAAAGTAACAGTAAACATCAATGCTCGAGACTTCAGTGAGAATTGGGATAATGCAAATAATTAAACTTCCCAAATTCTCCTGGAAATTAGTCAGCACCAACTTCTTAGTTTTTTTTGTCAATTAGTCATTTTACCAGAAGTGAAAGTTAACCAGTTGGTTTATTTCAGAAATCTTGTGGAACCATTTGACTTATTTAATTATTTATCTCAGTCAAGCATATTAATCTATTTAGTCACTTCAATCACATTGAGAGACTGTTAGTGTTGGCCTTGCTACGCACTCCTTCTAGGCAGCTCTCAGTGATTAGGGAAGCAATATCAATTTTTCTGATTGCATGCGATTCATTATTCATGTTAACCTTCAACAATGGAAGGGTATGCCTTTGAAAGTTGCCAAGAACAGCCAAGTAGTGCAGAGATAATCCTATTGTATTGCCTCAGTTAACAGGGATCCTTTATTGTAGTCAACATGTTCATGTGTTCATCTTTAAATCAGCTACAATATTCGCCCTGAGGTATTAGGAGAGCTCTATAGAAACAAAAGTCTTGCCATTTTCTGTTAACGCACTGGGAGCTCAGCCAGAGCTTGCTGCTAGTTTCACCCAGCACCTCTGCAAGTCTTGCCCTCCATTGAAGGCTTGGATTCTCTGTTACGGGTTTCCTTGCTGTTACCTTGCTAAGTGAAGGATGCTGGGAATATGGGAATGGCTATGCTATATCGATGACGTTAATTGAGTTGCGTCATTGAGGGTGCCTTGTTTCCAATGCACACATCACAACTCATTAAGGTCCACAGATCAAGGAGAATTTAGACTTTCCAATGCCTCAGTAGACTATACAGTCAACACACGCTCACCTCCAGCTGCCCATCACTCCCCCACCCCACCCAACCCTGGATAGTGAGGGAATATATATTTCCCAAACCTCCTTCAATGGCACCTTCTAAACCCATGATCTCGCCCATCTGGAAGGGACAAGGGCAGGTAGCTGGGAACACGGCCACCTGGAGTTTCCCCTCCAAGTCACTCACCATCCTGACTTGGAAATATGTCGCATTTCCTTCACAATCGCTGGGCCAAATTCCTGGGCAATAAATGTTGGCCTAACCAAAGACACTCACATCTCTTGAATAAATAAAGTTCTCAGGAAACAACTGTGACTTTTTAACCTGAGATAATCCAGCGCAGGTGATTCAGAGACATTGTGATGGCCGATTGCTGATCGAGTTTTGTGATTTTAACCTGGTTGTTGTGAGTGTTGTAGCAAATCAGCTGTGGCAGCACGGTTAGTCAGTGTGATGGGTGTTTTAGGCAGTGGAGAACCCATTGGCCCCAAGAGTGGCTTCCTCCACCATACCTTTCGGGATTTTGTAAATAAAAAATTCAAGGGGCTTGTTCGAGATCGTCACACCAGAGGGGCCGTCCCTGATTGAGTCATCCTGCTGGCAATTTAGTTTTTACAAGAGCAGGTACAAAAGATACAAAAAAAATTAAAATAGAAAGCCCCCCCCCTCCGCCCCCACAGAACACCCTCATCAAGAAATATCCCCCCCCCTCACCTCACAGAACCCACCCTCCCAATGTAATGCCCCCCACAGAACTTCTCCCTCTCAACCTAACATCTCCGGAGGAACCCATCCTCTCATGGAATGCCCTCACACACACACATACACAACACAGAACACTCCTGGCACTGCCCATTGGCATTGCCCACAGCACATCTTGGGCAATGTCAGTGGGCAGTGCCAGGGCACTGCCTGCACATGACTCTTCCCCATTCGGCCCTGCCCCAGGGGATGTATCTGTCTGTGTGCCTCCAGCGGGTTCTGTTCACCAGATTCAGATTGCGGAGGGCCTATCTTGATTTACGTCAATGTGAATGGACAATCCACAACCCCCCCCCCCCCACTCCCCCCCCCCCCCCACTCCCCCCCCCCCCCCCCACTCCCCCCACCCCCCCGCCCCCCCAAAAAAACTCTGCACTTCCCTGCTGCTGCCTGGACGATCAGCCATGATGGTGATGAATGGCTGAGCAGACCTGAAGGGCCGAATGGCCTCCTGCTGCTCCTATCTTCTATGTTTGCATGTCTGGTCTCTGGTAGTTGGGGAGGATGGGGGCAGTCCCTGCTCCACCCACTCTCTCACTGTGACGGTGAAGATTCATTTTCATCCTGAGCCTGTGGAAATGTATTCTTTGAATATATATATTTCTATATTTGTATAAAAGGCTGCTCTAAGATAATAGTGAGGAAATCGATGTTCCTTTAGGCTGTGTTGAATTATTCAGCGTGGTGAGGGTTACATTATGTGGTGAATCATAACCAAATACAGGAGAAATTAAAAATCTAAATACATTTCTAATATCCAATGTTTTCATGCTGTTTGGATCTGAGCGAGGTATTGTCATTAATCACATCACTCCCATCTCCTCGGTGAGTCTCCAGTCCATCAGTCGGGTGTTCTCTTACTCCTCAGCCTGTTGCCATGGCGGTATATTTATTTTGGAACAAAAAATGAGCAAGCTCGAGTTACCAGGAGGTATTTTTCTTCAAGATCATGTGCCGCCACTTTCAATCAACTTGGTGACTACCCGGGGCGGTACGGTGCCACAGTGATTGGCACTGCTGCTTCACAGCGCCAGGGACCCGGGGCAGCACGGTGCCACAGTGATTGGCACTGCTGCTTCACAGCGCCAGGGACCCGGGGCAGCACGGTGCCACAGTGATTGGCACTGCTGCTTCACAGCGCCAGGGACCTGGGTTTGACTCCCAGCTTGGGTCACTGTCTGTGTGGAGTCTGCACGTTCTCCCCGTGTCCGCGTGGGTTTCCTCCAGTTTCTTCCCACAGTCTGAAAGACGTGCTGGTTAGGGTGCATTGGCCGTGCTAAATTCTCCCTCAGTGTACCCGAACAGGCGCCAGAGTGTGGCGACTGGGGGATTTTCACAGTAACTTCATAGCAGTGTTAATGTAAGCCGACTTGTGACACTAATAAATAAACATTAAAAATATCTTCTCCTTGTCATGCCAGTGACACACGGGGAAACTCAGGTGTGGATATGAAAGCGACCGTGACATCAAGAGACCAGGGAAAGATTGGATTATTTAGCTGAGCGAAAGATGCCCTCAGCTAGAGGGATCTTAGTGTTTGTCACCAAGCTTAGCAGCAGGTAAAGGAGGAACCTGCATTTATATAGCACCTTCCACTATCTCAGGACATCCCAAAGTCTTTTACATCCAATGTAGCATGCCAGTCAGGAAACATACTTTCCATTCTTTCTGAAAGTATTTCAGCAAACCTTGCACATTTCCTCTGGATTCACCATTCAGAAACCCGTCAAAAGTAGCGTTAACATTGAGCTCCTGTATGACTCTCCTTCAGAACTGAGAGATCGGTACCTCCCTTCAGTTCTGATGAAGACTCAGACAGGACTGGAAACATTAACTCTGTTTCTCTCTCCGAAGATGCTGCCAGACCCGCTGAGTTTATCCAGAACTTTCTGTTTTCAATTCTGGTTGGAACGTACCTGGAGTCACTGTGAACAGCCGTGGGCACCACAGGCAGTGGCTGCGGGTAAGCTACAAGGAGATAATCATAGAATCCCTACAGTGCAGAAGGAGGCCATTCAGCCCATCGAGTCCACACCAACTCTCTGACACTTTACCCAGGCCCACCCCCTACTCTATCTCTGTAACCCCACGCATTTACCCTGCTAAACCCCCTAACCTACACATCTTTGGACACTAAGGGGCAATTTAGCATGGCCAATTAGCAAGGGCGGCACGGTAGCACAGTGGTTAGCACTGCTGCTTCACAGCTCCAGGGTCCCGGGTTCGATTCCCGGCTCGGGTCACTGTCTGCGTGGAGTTTGCACATTCTCCTCGTGTCTGCGTGGGTTTTCTCCGGGTGCTCCGGTTTCCTCCCACAGTCCAAAGATGTGTGGGTTAGGTTGATTGGCCAGGTTAAAAATTGCCCCTTAGAGTACTGGGATGCGTAGGTTAGAGGGATTAGCGGGTAAAAAAAAAGGATTAGCGGGTAGGGCCTGGGTGGGATTGTGGTCGGTGCAGACTCGATGGGCCGAATGGCCTCCTTCTGCACTGTAGGGTTTCTATGATTTCTATGATTCTATGAATCCAACTAACCTGCACATCTTTGGACTGTGGGGGGAAACCAGAGGACCCGGAGGAAACCCACGCAGACACGGGGAGAACGTGCAAACTCCACACAGACAGTGACCAAGGCTGGAATCGAACCTGGGTTCCTGGTGCCAGGAGGCAGCCGTGCCAACCACTGTGCCACTGTGCCAAACAAATTAGGATGGTATTGCCTGGAATTTAGAAGATTAATTGAGGTATTAAGGGGATGAGATGGGATAATTAGAGGGAAATTATTTCCACTCGTTGGACAATCTCAGCCTGTCACAGGGCAGAATGCTCCACCCCTTTTTTCTGAATGCACTGGTGGGTGTTCGCACGTTTCCCGCTGGCCAGAATGGCATGAACTCACACCTGATACTGCACTTGGAGCCTCGTTAATTATGCATAAAGAGATTATCTCTCCGAATCACCTGGCGGGGGCAGGGGGCAGTGGTCAGGTGCTGATTCATCTGGGCACCGTCAGCTAGCGGGTTTGAAGGTCGGACGCTATGTGTAAACACCAGCTCAGCACCCTCATACCCCCCTCTCTCCAGCCCAGCCCATATCCCTCTTCACCAGGCCGTGCAGGGTGCCAGCAACCCAGGAGCAAAAGGCCAGCAGCCTCGCGCTGCATGTTTCCAAACGCCAGGCTTTAACTGAGAACCAGAACCTTGGTCTCCAGCTGCATCGCGCGGATTCCAGGCCGCAGTTTGTTGCTCTCTGAAATAAAGAGTAGGCGGAGTTTACACCATCATTCCGTTACATCATCACGGTCAAACTGAATGGTTGATCAAACCTAAGAATCTGAATGGCCTCCCTTGTTCCTGAGTTCTGCTAAAAACATTCTTACCCAATCTTAGTCTCTTCCAAGGCTGATGACTGTGTGTCCTGGGATGTCTAGATTGGGAGAACATGGCGACATGGTGGCACAGTGGGTTAGCACTGATGCCTCACAGCGCCCGGGACCTGGGTTCAATTCCCGGCTTGGGACACTGTCTGTGTGGAGTTTGCCTGTTCTCCCCCTCTCTGCATGGGTTTCCTCCGGGTGCTCCGGTTTCCTCCCACTGTCTGAATGACGTGCTGGTTAGGTGCATTGACCCGAACAGGTGCCAGAGTGTGGCAACTAGGAGAATTTGACAGTAACTTCATTGCAGTGTTAATGTAAGCCTTACTTGTGACTAATAAATAAACTTTATTTCAACAGTGAATTTAGACTTTTGTTTCTTTGCCTTCACAACTCTCAATCTCAAACAAGCGGTGGGAGGACATACGTGTGAGAAAATATCCTTACCTTTCCATTTGACACTTTACAGCCATCCAACCTGAAAACTGGCCTGACTTTTCACACAGGCAGAGAGGCACAAAAATATCACCAGAGGCCTGAATTCAGAAGTCCCATCCTGAATCCAGCCTCTCCAATATATATTCATAACTGAAGTTCCTCATCCCAGGAATAATTCTTGTGAATTGTTTCTGCACTCTCTCAATGTTGTCAAAGAACTGCCAGAGCTGTCAAAGAACTGTCAAAACTCACCGAAACTGTCAAAGCTGTTTAACTCTGCCGGGCTTTCAATTTAAAAGAAAGTATGGAGTTAAAACAAAATAGTTCTTGCTATTTCACTGTGTATACTGACGTACACCTGAGAGATTTTATCACAGGATTTGTGCCGTATGACTGATTTTCCAACTTAACATTATCACATTGAGGTACCTGTTAAGTAAACAGTTTGACAGATCCAAGTGGTTATAGAATATAAATGTTTGTTTTCAGAAGAGATAAGTTGCAGGAAATTCAATGTAATGTAGGTTTTTTTGTCATTTAGAGTGTTTTTTTAAAATATTGAAGTCATCAATAAAACTTTATTTTATCTCAGCATGGCTCCTGAGGTCTACCCATGGTGGACACTAGGTGAGTTGGCATGGAGAGGGTAAGGGTAGGAGGTGGTGGGTGAAGGGAACAGGCTGGCATAGGGGCTACAAAGGGCCACAGGAGTGGGTAGTGTGGCAGAGGAGGTATGAGGAGTGATGGGACGGATGGAAGGACATGAGATGGTATAGGTTGGCATGGATGGTGCATGGGGAGGGTGCGAGGGGTGAGGACTTTTTTTTGTTTTATTTATTTTTTAATAACTTCAGTGAAATGCCAGTGTGGCAAAGCTCCAGCCCAGCCCACTCCAGCATCAGGCAACCTTCTCAATCATTCCGACATCACTCAGCTGGAAACTCGGGGAACCATTGCCATCCCAGAACTGTTGGGGGCACTTTCTCCCAGGCTGGGATGGTGGAGCTGGGAATTCTCCCAATTCTGCGCCCCTGGCCTGGGAGTGAATTGACCATTTGAATTCAACAATTCCAGATCACAACCACTGCCCTCATTTTCTCAGACAAATGGCAATGACTTTACCATTTCAATTCCACCTCTGAGACTCATTGTTTGTCCCTTTACTTATCCCATTACCATCTCTTTCAGCCTGGCACCATCATCCCTTTCCTCATGTAACCTTCCTGCCTTCCACCCTGTCACAGACCATCCCTTTTCCCCTCTCCTCCTCTGCCCACTTTCTCTGCCTCGGTACTTGATCCAAACCTGTTACAGTTCTTAACTTATCCCAGTTCTGCTGAAAGATCACAGACCTGGAAATGTTAGGCGGAATTTTCCGTCTTTTTTGGTTCCGGTGGGAAAAGTGGTGTGTAGCTCATTGGCTGCACTGTTGTCATATTTTTAAAAAGCTTTGTAAAGAAAGTCTGGTAGCGTGGCTCACATTGTCACGCTGTCGGGATGAAACTGGAAAAAGCCAGCAGTGGGAATCCCCAAGGTGGGGGCCCATTTTCAAAGGGCACCCTGATCTCTGATATAAAAATGGAATGCCCCCCCATATACAAACTCCCCCAGATACAAAGAGAACCCCTCCCAATAGAGCTCCCCAGCAAGCCCCCCCGGCACTGCCCCTCTGGCACTGCCCCCTGACAGTGTCACCCTGGCAGTGCCAGAGTGCCAGGGAGCAGTGTCAGGGCACTTCTCTGGCAGGTCTCTCTCCCCCCCAGGGGTTATACTAACCTGTGTGCCCCCAGCGAGCTCCCTTCGACTTCTTTACATTTTTCTGAATCAGTTGTAAACCTGAGGGGGGCGTTCCAAATATGCAGGAACAACATGGCGACGAAGCCCATTAATTATATTTCAATTTACTAAAATGAGGAACCACATTACATCACATTACCCCCCGTGGGGGGAATGGGGGGAAATCAGAAAATGAGATCTCGCCGTTGAGATTCTCATGTTTCGATTCTCAGGGGATTTTGCCCCCACGTCACAGTTTGTGTTTCGCAGACACAGGCGCAATATCCCACCCGTTAACTCTGATTCTTTCTCCAAAATTGCTGCCAGACCTGCTGAGCATTTCCACCGTTTATTGTTTCCTATTTCAGATTTCCAGCATCCACAGAATTTTGCTTGTGTAACAAATGTTAATATTATTTGATCCACAGTGTTCTCCAAAGGGATTCTTGCAGTGGTTAAACACTTGGGTATTCGCCAAATATCGATACCAAATGTCTCAGCTGGCAAACAGCTCCTTGCCCATTACACTTGGCTCGCACTCAGTCTGAAAATGATAAGATGCAGAGGCAGCAAAATAAAACTGTCCCTGATACAGCTGGCAGCATATCACCCAGAGAAACCCTTATCCCTATAACTCCAACACAAACAAAGACCCGTCCTGGCCCACAGGGATTTATTGTGGTCTTATTTCACAGAGTTGTTGTTCATGAATGCCGCAGGTACAAGTGAGTTATTACAATCTGTCAGCTCAATGATAAAGGGCCTCGGATTATGCTGTCACAGCTCGAGTGCCCGACTTGCCCTTGCAGCTTGTAACCTGAGCACTTCACCAAATCAGATCTGAAGGCTGCTAAATTTTGTTACAGTCTTCCAGTTCACTTACTCCAGCTAATTGAATTCGCCTCGTGTGGGACTTTAATTGCAACGCCCCGTGGCTCAGTGGGTAGTCAGACTCACCTCAGAGATCAGGAGGTTCTGGATTCAAGTCCCATTCCAGACACTTGGGCCGCACAGTGGCACAATGGTTAGCTCTGCTGCCTCACAGCGCCAGGGATCCAGGTTCGATTCAAAGCTTGGGTCACTGTCTGTGTGGAGTTTGCACGTTCTCCCCGTGTCTGCATGGGTTTCCTCCGGGTGCTCCGGTTTCCTCTCACAGTCTGAAAGATGTGCTGGTTAGGTGCATTGGCCCTAAATTCTCCCTCAGTGTACCCAGCAGAGTGTGGCAAGTAGGGGAATTTCATAGTAACTTCATTGCAGTGTTAATGTAAGCCTTACTTGTGACTAATAAATAAACTTTAAAACTTAAACTTTTAAAAACTTGAGGCCAAATCTAAGTGGATATGCTCGGTGCAGCATTGAAGGAGTTTTGCATTGTGGGAGGTGCTCTCACTCACAGATGTCAAACCAAGGCTCTGAATGCTCTCACTGGTGGATGTAAATGATCTCAGGACAATACCTGATGAAGAACGGAGATGTTCTCTGCAGTCTCCTGGCCATTATTCATCACGAAAGTGGATCATCTACTCATTGCTGCTTATGGGAGATTAATGTTGCGCATCTTGGCTGGGACGGAGCCTAATGTAACTCATTCATTGGCAAACACTTTGGGATAGCCTGGGGCTGTGAAGGCTGCTATATAAATGCAGTTATAAACCCATTGTACAAGTGCTCAATTAAGTTCCAACATATTCTGTTATCCACAAAAAGACAACACGGATGCTGAAATTGCCACTGTTTCCAACACAAAACAACATGGGGGACAAATTCACCTCAAATCTTCCCATTTCCCAGGCATGGAATTGGTATTAGGGCCTTCCAACATTCCGTGGTGACCTCTCGGAATAAATGGGCATCAAATGGCGCAATGCTCTTCAGATATGTGAATTGTGAATTGGGTCTCCGATCAGGAACCTGAATGATTGGTTCCTTGGCTGCAATATGTTGCCCATTTTGTTTCTGAAACTCACTGGTAACATTTAGATCAAGCGTCAGGTCAAGTCTCAAGGTTCAGGCTGGAACCATTGCTTCACCAACTGTCTGCCTATTCTGGCCACAAGTCAAATTTCTCCCTGGTTGTCAATTGGAGTTTTCAAGACTGAGATTGGGTAAAGATGCGAGTATTTTTTGCTGATTTCGAGACATGCGCCACTTTGGTTTTGTCGATGTTCATTTTCATTCCAAAGTTCCTGTCTGCTGCTACTGGTCTCTCCACTAGATCTAGTAATCCTGTTTCTGTGTTTGCCACAAGTGCCTTGTCATCTGCAAATCTAGATGTTATAATTCACCTTCCCCACCTCTGCCCCCCACCACCATTCTGCCGAGATGTCTTCAAACATTTCTTTGATCATTCTTTCTGCATTGACATGGGAAAAAAAAACATAAGAAGTTGGATAGAAATGGGAATGTCTGAACTTGGTACCAGAAACCTGAATAAACAGCTTGGGAAGTGGCTGTTAAAGTGCCTGATTTGGAATGTTGCTGTGTTTGGTTGTTTGTGAGACTTGGACCTGGTAGCAAGTTGCTCTTCCTTTTTCCAAGTAGCTTTAGAACGGGGGTTTGGGGGAGAATGGGGAGGATCAGCCAGACAGAAAAAAATAGCAAATAATGAAATGCTGAGGAGAGTGAAAGAACAAAGAGATTTGCTGAATGTAATCAGGAACAAGACACAGAGGACACATCTGAAGAGGAAGCAGACTTCTAAGAAATGTTAAGGAGGGAAGATCTCAAGGAAAAGAGGGAGAAAGAAAATATTGATGTTGGATGACTTCAAAATTTGTTGGAAGTTATTCATTGGCAGATAGAGAGACAAGGAGCTGCCTTCCTGTAGAGAATGCATAATGATGATTGAAGGGTATCAAGGAATATGAAGCAAAGGCCTGTCAATGGAGTGCATGACGAGACAGAGTACTGGAATGAGATAGAGAAACTGGTGCGGTGACAATAATCTCTCCCTCAATGTCAACAACACGAAGGAGATTGTCATCGACTTCAGGAAGCGTAAAGGAGAACATGCCCCTGTCTACATCAATGGGAACAAAGTAGAAAGAGCTTCAAGGTTTTAGGTGTGCAGATCACCAACAACCTGTCCTGGTCCCCCCATGCCGACACTATAGTTAAGAAAGCTCTACTTTCTCAGAAGACTAAGGAAATTTGGCATGTCAGCTACGACTCTCACCAACTATTACAGATGCATCATAGAAAGCATTCTTTCTGGTTGTATCACAGCTTGGTATGGCTCCTGCTCTGACCCAAGACCGCAAGGAACTACACAAAGGATAGTGAATGAAGCCCAGTCCATCACGCAAACCAGCCTCCCATCCATTGACACTGTCTACACTTCCCACTGCCTCGGAAAAGCAATTAGCATAATTAAGGACACCACGCACCCCGGACATTCTCTCTTCCACCTTCTTCCGTCGGGAAAACAATACAAAAGTCTGAGGTCATATACCAACCAACTCAAGAACAGCTTCTTCCCTGCTGCCGTCAGACTTTTGAATGGACTTACCTTGCATTAAGTTGATCTTTCTCTACACCCTAGCTATGACTGTAACACTATATTCTGCACTCTCTTTCCTTCTCTATGAATGGTATGTTTTGTCTGTATAGCGCGCAAGTAACATGTTACTACATCACATGTGATGTTAATACATGTGACAATAATAAATCAAATCAAATGTGCAAATCAGTCATAATCTAATTGAATGGTGGAACGTTCTTTAGGGGCCTCATGTTCTTATGATTTAGAAGATGTAATTAGGAGTTGTGAATGGCGTGGGTCCCAGAGCTTCAATGTAACAGGGCAGAGAGGAGGCCCAACATCCTTTCCACTTCCTGTAAAGTACAGAACCACACTTGCAGAAATGATCACCAAATTCAAAGAAAAAGGGCCTCTGCGTTCCTACCACTTGGCCAGTGATGAGGAAAGCTTTTTTTAATGCAGTTAGAATGTCTTCTAAATCTTGATGTGGATTCAGGAATAGTGGGAGCGCTTCTGCAAGATGCAGCAGCCCTCAACGGGCAAGTGATCGACCAGCAATCCAACACCCAGCCTCCCCAGGATTTACCCACAGTTAGTTTGTGGTGAGGAAGGTGGCCCACACCACCACACGGAGTAGGTGAGATGTGTATGATAGAATCGTTTCCGAGAAGCTGGATAAAAACATGAGGGAGAAAGGAATAAATGGACATGATGGTGGGATTAGATGAAGCGGAGTGTGGGAGAAGCTTGTACTTGGTATAAATAGCAGCATGGCCGAGTTAGCAATGTGTGAGATGTGATGAGAGGTGATGGAACCTCCACCTAATTAATAAAACGGAACCTGAATCCCAACCTCAGGCAGCACCAGCTCTTGCAGTCTCTATGGTCTAATGTCGAAATCAACGGAGATCAGCAAAGGGTCTTTTGAAAGCACCATGAAGCTTTGGACCAGTTTCACTTAATTTACCTTTAGGCTTTTAAGTAATGTCAATTTACAAAAACAAACATTTGTAATGGGAGTGTGACATATTCTACCTGCTCTGTTCCAACCAAATGTTCATGTTTTAATGAGTTTCCACGGTTGACTCTAAGTGTCTGGAAAAAAAACACTGGTGTGAGAGTAAGGATGCTATATAATTCTTATTATTAAATGAACTACAGTCACTTTGTGGTTGCTGCAGAGATTAATTATCTATATTGTAAGAAGTGAAAACCATTGATTGTTCAAGCTTTGAATCATCATTAGTTAATAAACTATCAGTTACAGCTGATTATTACATCCCTGAACTACAGAATCGCAGGCACCATCTTACAACAGGCAGAAGCTGCACTGTCGAAGGTTACACTTGACATGAGTGAGGAAAAGCTTCATTAGCAGTGACAGAGTTGTGAGAAGGCTACAAACATTTCTCTCAAAAGTGGAATAAACGAGATACCTCATTATTACTCATCAAGCGTCGTCCTCCCTCAGACACCAAACCAAGAATCAATTACATTGCTTGTATTAATATTTTTGAGAAGCTAAGCATGACCAATACAGCGAAAAAGAAAGAAGCTGCATTTCTTACGCACCATTCACATCCCCAGGGCAAAGCAAGGCAGCCAATGAGACACATTGGTAATGTAATCATTGCTGTGATGTCGGAAACGCATCAGCAAATTGAGCACAGCAAGATCCCATAAACAGTCCAAAGATGTGCAGGTTAGTTTAGGTTGATTGGCCATGCTAAAATTGCCCCTTAGTATCCCAATATATATAGGTTAGGGGAATTAGGGGGATAAATACATGGGGTTATGGGGTAAACCTGGCTAAGAACCAGTGCAGACTTGATGGGCCAAATGGCCTCTTTTTGCATTGTAGGGATTTTATGATAATCTGTTGTACTGATATTGATTGAAGTATAAAGTGATCAGAGGCTAATGTTGTGCCTGAGGGGCTGTACATATGCAATGCATCAAATACTGTGCTGGGTTTAATAATGACTTCCTAATTGTGGGATGTAACACGCAGACCTTGTATAACACATTCTCTTGTCTCTGTTGAATGAGGCAAACTATCATTAGACAAACCCAAAGGTAAACATTACTTGCTTATATTTAATTACACATTAATAAACAAACAGAATACGAATACCAAATCAACATGAAATTGGAATTAGTCCAGAGCAGAAACATCAGAGCAGGAGTAGGCCACTCAGCCCATCGAGCCTTCTCCATTCAGTACTATCATGGCCGATCATCCACTTCAGTGCCTTTTTCCGACACTATCACCATATCCCTTTATGTCATTAGGATTTAAACATCTGTCCACCTCTGGAGCGGCACGGTAGCACAATGGTTAGCACTGCTGCCTCACAGCTCCAGGGACCTGGGTTCGATTCTCGGCTTGGGTCACTGTCTGTGTGGAGTTTGCACATTCTCCCAGTGTCTGCGTGGGTTTCCTCCGGGTGCTCCGGTTTCCTCCCACACTCCAAAGATGTGTGGGTTAGGTACGTTGACCATGCTAAATTGCCCCTTAGTAGCTTGGGATGCATAGGTTAGAGGGATTAGTGAGGTAAATATGTGGAGTTGCGAGGATAGGGTGGGATTGTGGTTGGTGCAGTCTCAATGGGCCGAATGGCCTCCTGCACTGCAGGGTTTCTATGATTAAACATACTTAGTGATTGAGCTTCCAAAGTTCTGTGGGGTAGGTAATTCTAAAGAAGTCTGACTGTTTCTCCAGGGAGAAGCACACCGGTTTTCTGACTGAACCTCAATCTTTGCCATTTTTTGGAGAGTTCTGCCCATAATTTCCTATTGATAAATCCATGCTGGATATACCCAGTCAGATCATTATTATCCAAGTGTCCATTTATCACATCCTTCAGAACGGATTCCAGCATTTTTCTTACTGTTGAGGTAAGGCTAACAGTTTCCCGTTTCCTCTCTCCCTCCCTTGTTAAACATTGGGGGGACATTTGCCATCTTCCAATCTTCAGGAACAATTCCAGACTCCATAGAACTTTGGAAGATGATCACCAATGCATCCACTATCTCCATAGTGACCTCCATCGACACTCTGGGATGTAGAACGTCAGGTCCCAGGGAATTAGAAACTTCCAGTTCCGTTATGGTTATGATTCCATGGAATGCTGATGTGGGGGTGCAAAGATATTCCAGGAGCCATGTCTCCAGCTGCCCAGACCCTAAGCTCTGGAATTTTCTTTCCAAATCTCTCTGCATCTCTTCCCTTTGTTTGATAACGTTCCTGTGAATCTCCTTTGGACATTTAACCATGTTAAGGTGATATATAAATGCAGGTTGTTGCTCTTGTGTATAACTGAAATAATTAGATAGATCAAGATAATGATAGAGTGGTGGGGTTACCCGAGAATGCACAAAGGCTAGAAGGGCCTCTTCCTGCTCCTATTTTCGATGCAGAAACAGCGAGTTAGCTCAGGAATTTGGATAGTGCTTGTTGGGTGATGGAGGTTAAGTGGTTCAAAAGGGATCACCAGTAATTTGGGTTCCGTTATCCTGGGGCGAAGGCTCCCCAAGCAAGTCGTATTATTCTCCCTCACCCTGCCGGATGTCAACTTTTCCCAATGCTCCTAAACTCCCGTCTTGTGATAGATCTCAGATATCCTCTGGCAACTTCCCTTCACATTCCTAAACTGTATTCCCGACAATTTTGCGATCACCAATGCTCTCATAAACTGAGATCTCTTTTCCCAAAGATTCCTGGTTACACAAACCCTCTGCCAGTGATTAGGATGCTGAAAA
>NC_135807.1:138854330-138874330 GCF_964213995.1 Mustelus asterias
CACACTCTCACACACACACACATATACGCACACACTCACACATACTCACACACCTCACACACACACACACACACACTCACACACACTCACACATCACACACACACTCACAGCACAGACACACTCACACTCACATACACACTCCCACACACACACACTCACACACACACACACTGATACACACACTCACATACACACTCACAGACATACACACACTCACACACACTCACACTGATACACACACTCACATACACACTCACAGACATACACACACTCACACACTCACACACTCACACACACTCACACACACTCACACATATACGCACACACTCACACATACTCACACACACACTCACACACTCACACACACTCACACACACTCACTCACACGCTCACACACACACTCACAGACACAGACACACTCACACTCACACACTCACTCACACACACTCACACGCTCACACACACTCACAGACACAGACACACTCACACACTCACTCACACACACTCACACACTCACAGACACACACTCACACGCTCACACACACTCACAGACACACACGCTCACACACACACACACTCACTCACTCACTCACTCACACACACACTGACACACTCACAGACACGCATTAACACTCACACACACACAAACACACACTCACACACACTTACACTCACACACACACACTCACATGCACTCACACACACACTCACATGAACTCACCCTCACACACAATCACTCACACACACACATACATACACACACATACACACTCATAAACACACTCTCACACACGTGCAGTCATACACACATATATTCTCTCTCTCACATACAAACTCTCACACACACACACACAAACTCAGGTACAATGGGACTCTGAGAGGACAAGGTCTATTTAGTTTGTTTTTTGCTCCAAAAAACCTCAATCGAAATCAGCTCGAGCCAATTCAGTCTTTCTGATTTGGTAGTTCAGGTGTAAATAGTCAATTTGCTTCTTTGTCCCCAGAATCCAGGGACGCGATTGAGGTATTAATTCCAGCAGTCATCCTCCATCTTGCCATCTGATGTGAGGAGCTTTGAACCTGCAATCTCTCTGTTAAATCTACATTAGATATCCTTCCCGCAAGCTAATGGAGCCTCAGGCTCAGACGGATGTTCCGTTAGGCCTTAGCAGTCATCCTGAATGTGCACTCACCATTTCTGCTCCGTCCTAGTCGCAGACGTACAGTGGCATAAATTGTCAAGTCGATATTGTAGAATCCCTACAGTGCAGAAGGAGGCCATTCGGTCCATTGAGTCTGTACTGACTCTCTGACAAGAGTATCTTAACTAGGCCCTCTTCCCCCACACTATCTCTGCAACCCCATCTATTTTCCCCTCTAATCCTCCTAACCTCTACCTCTTGGGACGCTTAGGGGCAATTTAGCACGACAAATCCACCTAACCTGCACATCTTTGGACAATAAGGATCAATATAGCATGGCAAAATCCCCTAATCCGCACAGTTTTGGACACCAAGGGGCAATTTACCATGGCCTATTCCCTAATCTACACATCTTGAGACACTAAGAGGCAATTTTACATGGCCAATCCACCTAACCTGCACACCTAATAGAAATCATAGAAACCCTACAGTACAGAAAGAGGCCATTCGGCCCATCGAGTCTGCACCGACCACAATCCCACCCAGGCCCTACCCCCATATCCCACCCGCTAATCCCTCTAATCTACGCATCCCAGGACACTAAGGGGCAATTTTAGCATGGCCAATCAACCTAACCCTTTGGACTGTGGGAGGAAACCGGAGCACCCGGAGGAAACCCACGCAGACATGGGAAGAATATGTAGACTCCGCACAGACAGTGACCCGAGGCCAGAATTGAACCCAGGTCCCTGGCGCTGTGAGGCAGCAGCGCTAACCGCTGTGCCACCGTGCCGCCCCAGTCCTGGGTTTAGATTGTGATGTACACACTCTGACAGAATAGCGTGTAGTTAATCTGTTCACAATTCTCCGAGCTGGAGCTGAGCGTTCTGTTGGAAGGTTTTGCAATAACTGTTGCAGAGTTTTTTGTCTGGAAATATCATTCTCAGACGTTCTGTGTTGATGAGTCTGTCTCCTCTAATAAAGTAATGGTCTCGGAAGGAGATGGGTGAGCCTTCCTCGATAACCACATCTCAGATCTCCGCGGGATTGGAAGTAATATTGTTAAAGGAAGGCTCGATCTCGAGCTTTCACGTTACAGCCTTGTTTTTTTGAATGCAGTTATTTTACTTCCTTTAAATTTGAAAGGAAAAGTGCTGGATAATTACATGGTGTTCACCACAGCCGAGTGTGATAGCCCTGTCAGATTACAACAGCAGTTCTGTGTTCTGAAGATCAGACAATGACAATTTACAGCTGCCTCTTCGACGCTGAAATGTCACATTGCTGCTGATTTTAGTCTTCACGTTTCTTTTCAAATCCCTCCCTGACCTTTTCCCTCCCTCTCCCTCTGTCACCCCCTCCAGCCTGACCAACCTTCCAGATACCCGACCCCTGCTGCCCCCCAACACCTTCACCCACCACTGGCGGCTCTGCCATCTCCACTGTCCCTCCCTCTCCCTACAAACCTACTTCACCCTCCCCCCACGCCCCCTTCCTCTCCCCTCCCCCAAATCCATTTTGATCTCCCCCTCCCCTCGCCCCCCCCCCAGCTCCACCACCCTTCCCCCCCAGCTCCACTCCCCCTCCCCCAGCTCCACTCCCCCTCTACCCTCCCCCCTCCCCCAGTCCCCCATCCCCCCATAAGACCATGCGACCATAAGACATAAGAACATAAGAGCATAAGAAATAGGAGCAGGAGTAGGCCATCTAGGAGCTGAATGAGGCCACTCGGCCCATCGAGTCTGCTCCGCCATTCAATCATGGCTGATATTTTTCTCATCCCCATTCTCATGCCTTTTCCCCATAACCCCTGATCCCCTTATTAATCAAGAACCTATCTATCTCTGTCTTAAAAACACTCAATGACCTGGCCTCCACAGCCTTCTGCGGCAAAGAGTTCCACAGATTCACCACTCTCTGGCTGAAGAAATTCCTCCTCATCTCTGTTTCAAAGGATCATCCCTTTAGCCTGAGGTTGTGCCCTCTGGTTCTAGTTTTTCTTACTGGTGGAAACATCCTCTCCACGTCCACTCTATCCAGGCCTCGCAGTATCCTATAAGTTTCAATAAGATCCCCCCTCATCCTTCTAAACTCCAATGAGTACAGACCCAGAGTCCTCAACCATTCCTCATACGACAAGCTCTTCATTCCAGGGGTCATTCTTGTGAACCTCCTCTGGACCCTTTCCAAGGCCAGCACATCCTTCCTTAGATACGGGGTCCAAAACTGCTCACAATACTCCAAATGGGGTCTGACCAGAGCCTTATACAGCCTCAGAAGTACAAGCCTGTTCTTGTATTCTAGCCCTCTCGACATGAATGCTAACATTGCATTTGCCTTCCTAACTGCCGACTGAACCTGCACGTTAACCTTAAGAAAATCTTGAACAAGAACTCCCTTTGTGTTTCTGATTTCCTCAGCATTTCCCCATTTAGAAAATAGTCTCTGCCTCCATTCCTCCTCCCAACGAGCATAACCTCACACTTTTCCACATTGTATTCCATCTGCCACTTCTTTGCCCACTCTCCTAACCTGTCCAAGTCCTTCTGCAGCCCCCTGCTTCCTCAATACTACCTGTCCCTCTACATATCTTTGTATCATCTGCAAACTTAGCAACAGTGCCTTCAGTTGCTTCCTCCAAATCGTTAATGTGTATTGTGAAAAGTTGTGGTTCCAGCACTGACCCCTGAGGCACACCACTAGTCACCGGCTGCCATCCTGAAAATGACCCCCACTTCCCCAGCCCCACTCCCCCCTCCCCCCCTCCCCCCCCCAGCCTCTCCAGTTTGGTGAGGCAGTATTCTCTGGTTTTCCTGCTTGTGGTTGGCTCTGTGTTGGTGCTGTTGTTCGCTGTGTGCCATTCACTGTCGCTGGTGGTGTCTGACTTTGCCAACGCAGTGACAGGTGTTGTTAATGGCACAGCGACTTGTTTCACACTCCTCTCTCTGAGTGCCATCAGGCTGAGATTGTTGCTGTGCTATCTCTTCAAATACAGCGTCTTCCATGCTGTGACCTTTAGCCCTGGCTGTATACATTGCTGTTGTGTTAAGATCACTGTGTCTGCCTGTCCCTCCTCCCACATTGCACTCTCTATAAACCTGAGGTCATCCAAAATTCTACTGCCACGTTCCTCACTCACCAATACATCCCAGGACACTAAGGGAGAATTTAGCATGGCCAATCAACCTAACCCGCACATCTTTGGACTGTGGGAGGAAACCGGAGCATCCGGAGGAAACCCACGCAGACACGGGGAGAATGTGCAAACTCCACACAGACAGTGACCCAAGCCAGGAATCAAACCCAGGTCCCTGGCGCTGTGAGGCACAGTCACTGCTGTGAGGCAGCAGTGCTAACCACTATGCCACCGTGCTACCCAGGGAGGGAATTCCAGAGCTTAGGGCCCTGATCTTGATCAATTGAGCCAGTGGGCTGACGAATGGCAGATGGAATTTAATTTAGACAAATGCGAGGTGATGCACTTTGGTAGATTGAACCAGGGCAGGACTTACTCAGTTAATGGTGGGCGTTGGGGAGAGTTACAGAACAAAGGGATCTAGGGGTATATGTTCTTAGCTCTTTGAAAGTGGAGTCACAGGTGGACAGAGTGGTGAAGAAGGCATTCGGCATGCTTGGTTTCATCGGTCAGAACATTGAATACAGAAGTTGAAATGTCTTGTTGGAGTTGTACAAGACATTGGTAAGGCCACACTTGGAATACTGAGTGCAATTCTGGTCACCCTATTATAAAAAGGATATTATTAAACTAGAAAGAGTGCAGAAAAGATTTACTAGGATGCTACCAGGACTTGATGGATTGAGTTATAAGGAGAGGCTGGATAGACTGGGACTTTTTTCTCTGGAGCGGAGGAGGCTGAGGGGTGATCTTATAGAGGCCTATAAAATAATGAGGGGCATAGATCAGCTAGATAGTCAATATCTTTTCCCAAAGGTAGGGGAGTCAAAAACTAGACGGCATAGGTTTAAGGTGAGAGGGGAGAGATACAAAAGTGTCCAGAGGGGCAATTTTTTCACACAGAGAGTGGTGAGTGTCTGGAACAAGCTGCCAGAGGTAGTAGTAGAGGCGGGTACAATTTTGTCTTTTAAAAAGCATTTAGATAGTTACATGGGTACGATGGGTATAGAGGGATATGGGCCAAATGCAGGCAATTGGGATTAGCTTAGGGGTTTTACAAAAAAGGGCGGCGTGGACAAGTTGGGCCAAAAGGCCTGTTTCCATGCTGTAAACCTCTATGACTCTATGACAGCTGAAGGCATGGATCATGTGAAGTGCAATGTGCATGTCCCAGATAGTTCACACTAAGATGTATTGCTCAATGCCTAAATAGCCATTTGCCATATCATGTTGCAATGAGGGCTCTTTCAAAGATTAAGAGAATCGTCACAATCACAGCACCGCTTCCAACTCTGCATTTACAAGGCATTTATTTCACAATGAGCTTAATTTAAGTTTGAATGACTGTAAAATTATCATTGCAGTAAAAATA
Organism: Mustelus asterias; assembly: GCF_964213995.1. NCBI lineage: Eukaryota > Metazoa > Chordata > Chondrichthyes > Carcharhiniformes > Triakidae > Mustelus > Mustelus asterias. The sequence goes on from NC_135807.1 coordinate 138,859,982, forward strand.
ACCTGAACTGTAATGCTTTTCCAAAATAATTGGGTTATGTAAAAGTGGAGGGGATTCCAGACGTTGTCTTCTCTTAACTGTTCCAAATCCTCAGAAAACTGTCCTACGCTGAGGAAAATGGACTGCTCTAAATTTATTCAAGCCTGGTGTCAGCGGTCGTTGCAAATAGTCCCTCTAAAGATAGCCTCACTTTAATTACCTTAGAAAATGTAATGAAAATATCTGTACATTTCACAACTTGTGTGGGTATTGTCATTGCTAAGTAGGAGGGAGAGGAGGAGGCCTTCCAGCCTGTTCCAGCATTTAATTAGACAGATTTGATCTGCACCTCAGCTTCATTTCCCTGTCCTTCCTCCATGGCCTGAATTTGCAGCTTCCAGCTGCGATCGGCTCCACAACACTATTTGACTCTGACTGCCCAATTAGCAGGCAGTGTGAAGTGCGCTCTCGATAGGTTCCGCTCTGCCGGGAGAGTGGGAATTGGACAGGGGCTGAGTAAAGGGAAAGCGTGGGCTGGTGCTTCGAGTGTGCTCCCTCAGGGACACAGTCACAGCTGTCTGGGGGAGTGCCGACATGTACAAAGTAAATCCCCATGGAAAAACAATGCAAGCAGTGAATGGGCAGCACAATCAGACACAGATCCATAAGATCTAGGAGCAGAATTAGGCCACTCGGCCCATCGAGTCTGCTCCACCATTCAATCATGGCTGATAGGATTAGAGCTCCGAAAGCTTGTGTGGCTTTTGCTACCAAATAAACCTGTTGGACTTTAATCTGGTGTTGTTAAACTTCTTACAGGATTTTCATTCCCATTCTCCTGCCTTTTCCCCATAACCCCGATCCCCTTATTGATCAAGAACCTATCTATCTCTGTCTTAAAGACACTCAATGACCCGGCCTCCACAGCATTCTGTGGCAAAGAGTTCCACAGATTCACCACTCTCTGGCTGAAGAAATTCCTCCTCATCTCAGTTTTAAAGGAGCGTCCCTTCACTCTGAGGTTGTGCCCTCGAGTTCTAGTCTCTCCCACTCGTGGAAACATCCACATCCACTCTATCCAGGCCTCCCAGTATTCTGTAAGTTTCAATTAGATCCCACCTCATCCTTCTAAACTCCATCGAGTACAGACCTCAACCGCGCCTCATCAATCCCAGATACATTTGTTAATTTTATTTCAGCCCTGACCCTTCACCCCACTCTGGATCGAGGTTGAAGCTAAAACGTAAAGTCAGTCTGGCCAATCAGCCCCACTTGCCAACCATAAAGGAAGATGGGTGATGCAAAATTGCCTTCAATTGGCCCATGAATATGTTAAGTGTCGGTGCTCACCAACTGAAATATTGTGCGGCTATGTGATGATGTAGGACACATGCCCAATGTCTTTTCCTGGGATTTGATGGGTTCCTCTTCAAGCAATGTAAAATTCTGGCTCATATTCCTTAATATCCAACAAAAATCCTTCAATCTCAGCCATAAACTTTTCCACTGACTCCCAACCTCAGCAACCTTTTGGGGGAGAGAGTTTTCCATATTTCCCCTCCCCTCAGAGTGAGGAAATGTTCCCTGACATTGCCCCCCTGAATGGCCTGGCTCCAATGGTAAGATTGTGCCACCTGTCCAGTGGGATAGTAGCAGAGTGTGGAGGAAATTCCCGCTCTGAGGACTATGGCTGCCTGACTTGGATGTCCTTCACCCCACGCATTGGCACCTTCAGTCACTCCTCCTTCACCACGCAGCCAGTAAATGCAAAAGGTGCCTGTGGATGGAGAAAGAACGGCTTCAACAATAATTTAACAATGGCTATTCTGGCTGAGAGTGAAGCATGCTGGGAATTTTGGTCAACTTATAGATTAACACCAGATTCAGGTGGTAACGAGGCTCTGGTCTGGGAGCTGTGTCCTGAAGCTTCCTGTGTTGGTCAGATCAGGGAAGTTGGTTACATTAACTGAGACAGCACGGCTCTGATTTATGGTTGCTACGTATGGAGTATGCAGTTTGAACTAAGTGTCATTGCTTCGTTCAAAAGTAATTACACTGATGTTTGAGCCATGTGATCGGTTTCTGGTTACACAATTGGCTGGATGACAGAGAAACTTCTGGAAGCAAGTGGAGAGTTGTGGATAAAAGACATGTGAGTTCTTTGTTTGGCAGCGATAACTCCATGAGAACAACCATCGCAACAAAGCTTGTACCCTGAAGGATGCTTCAGAGAAGGAGAAGATAGATTCTACATCGTGGAGATTATGGGGGTTCATTGTGCCAATGAGTGGGTGAGTTGGAGGGGGTACAGTAGGGATTATGGGGGTTCTCTGTGCCAGTGAGTGGGTGAGTTGGTGGGGGTACAGTGGGGATTATGGGGGTTCTCTGTGCCAGTGAGTGGGTGAGTTGGAGGGGGTACAGTAGGGATTATGGGGGTTCTCTGTGCCAGTGAGTGGGTGAGTTGGAGGGGGTACAGTAGGGATTATGGGGGTTCTCTGTGCCAGTGAGTGGGTGAGTTGGAGGGGGTACAGTAGGGATTATGGGGGTTCTCTGTGCCAGTGAGTGGGTGAGTTGGAGGGGGTACAGTAGGGATTATGGGGGTTCTCTGTGCCAGTGAGTGGGTGAGTTGGTGAGGGTACAGTGGGGATTATGGGGGTTCTCTGTGCCAGTGAGTGGGTGAGTTGGTGAGGGTACAGTGGGGATTATGGGGGTTCACTCTGTTGCTCAATCTACAACTACATTTATATCCGGTGAAGTTTCACATAGAGTCTAGATTCTCTTCTCCAGTTCTGTCGGTGCCAAGGCAGCGTGTGTGATTCAGATTGATGTTATGTTTGACTTGTTTATATGAACATAGAAAGTGCTTTGTTAAATGGTTGCTTCATTGCATGCTTACTGTCCTGCGATGTGTCCTTGAGATTTCCACTTGCTTTCTGTGGCTGGGCAAACTGTTGACCTTTTCGGGTGACCTCCAGTTTTAAAGATTTAAAAACATTCCTCCGATTTGTTCAGTTCCAAACGTTATAAAAGGGAGATGATTACACATTCCCTTTATTCACCCAGACACATTTCAGCGCTTAAAGATTTCCAATCTCTGGACAAAGGCAGTCAGATTCTCCTGAGTTTCCTTTTATGAATTAAATATGCTGCCCACCTCCTTAGTGAAGAGAATTTACACAAATATCGAGTCCCTCGTTGCCTTGGTTTTAACACATAAACACACAGAGTGAAGGATTGAGAGGCACCAGTAAGTTCACAACAATCTAGAATGTTCTATCCGGGGATATCTGTTTACTTCGCTGTGGCTCATTGGCTAGCGCCCTTGCCTCTGAGTCACAAGGCATAGACCTGAGAGTATAAACCCAGCTGAGATTGTGATGCTGCGCTGTCAGGGGTGCCTTTCAGATCAAACATTAAACCAAAGGCCCCTTCTGCCCCTTTCAGGTGAGTGTAAAAGATGCCATGGCACAATGTGAAGAGGAGTGGAGGAGACTTTCCCTCATGTCTTGGCCATTATTTATCCCTCAAGCATGAACACTGATCCTTGATTAGCAAGGGGGTGAAAGGTTATTGGGGGGTCAGCGGGAATGTGGGGTTGAAGTTACAATCAGATCAGCCTTGGCCTTATTGAATGGCGGAGCAGACGCAGGAGGCTGAGTGGCCTCCTCCCCGCTCCCAGAATCATAGAATCCCTACAGTACAGAAGGAGGCCATTCGGCCCATCAAGTCTACACCGACTGTCTGACAGAGCATCTAACCCAGGCCCTTTCTCCTGCCCTATCCCCGGAAGACCACACATTTCCCATGGCTAATCCATCTAACTTGCACATCTTGGGTCACTAAGGGGCAATTTGTCATGACCAATCCACCTAACCTGCACATCTTTGGACTGCAGGAAGAAACCCACACAGACACAGTGAGAACATGCAGAACGGACAGTCACCCGAGGCCAGAATTGAACCCGGGTGCCTGGCGCCGTGAGAAATCATAGAAATCATAGAAACCCTACAGTGCAGAAGGAGGCCATTCGGCTCATCGAGTCCGCACCGACCACAATCCCACCCAGGCCCTACCCCCATACATATTTACCCGCTAATCCCTCTAACCTACGCATCTCAGGACACTAAGGGGCAATTTCAGCATGGCCAATCAACCTAACCCGCACATCTTTGGACTGTGGGAGGAAACCGGAGCACCCGGAGGAAACCCACGCAGACACGAGGAGAATGTGCAAACTCCACACAGACAGTGACCCAAGCCGGGAATTGAACCCGGGACCCTGGAGCTGTGAGGCAGCAGTGCTAACCACTGTGCCACTGTGCTGCCCAACTGGATGTTGGCATGGATGTTAGTTATCTGGTCATTATCTTTATGGGATCTTGCTGTGCACAAATTGGCTGCCATACTTTCTACATTGCAACAGTGACCATACTTTAAAGATTGAGTTGATTGGCTGTAAAGCACTATGGGACGTTCTGAGTGAAAGGTGCTATAGAAATGCAAATATTTCTTCATCACTCCTGCATTGTGGCTCTTTGCTTTGAATTTAAAATTCCCTTTTCTGATTTATTCCTGATAAGTCTTCATTATGTTTCCCTTTCCCACATCTTAAACCCACCTGACAGTGTCGACAATTCAAGGAGTATTTCAGCCAGTCAGAATCAGAAACCTTTCTCTCCCTCTGGCCAACACCAGCAGCTGATTGGCAGAATTTATCTCTGCAATTAGAATCGCAGCAAGTGTTAAAATATCTTTCGACAAATAATTGTTGGCAACAATGTCTTTGCCTGAAACCATTTGTGTTCCCGTGTAGACTCTGTGTTAATGGTTGGATGCATTGGGAATTTAACTGCGGTATCTGCAGGCAGTCATTCGTGTGTTGTGTGGAGAGGTGAAGATGAAGACTCCCATGGCTCTCTGTCAAAGGGGATCTGGGGAGATCTTCCTGATGTCCTGGTCAATATTTATCTTTCGACCAATGTCATTGGAGCAGATGGATCTGGGTCATTGGCGCATTGTTGTTTGTGGGACCTTGCTGTGTGTAAATTGGCTGCTGTGTTAGCCACACTACAACAGTCACCACAATTTGAAAGTACTTTCAAGGGCGGCACGGTAGCGCAGTTGTTAGCACTGCTGCTTCACAGCTCCAGGGTCCCGGGTTCGATTCCCGGCTCGGGTCACTGTCTGTGTGGAGTTTGCACATTCTCCTCGTGTCTGCGTGGGTTTCCTCCGGGTGCTCCGGTTTCCTCCCACAGTCCAAAGATGTGCGGGTTAGGTTGATTGGCCAGGTTAAAAATTGCCCCTTAGAATCCTGAGATGTGTAGGTTAGAGGGATTAGCGGGTAAAATATGTGGGGGTAGGGCCTGGGTGGGATTGTGGTCGGTGCAGACTCGATGGGCCGAATGGCCTCTTTCTGCACTGTAGGGTTTCTATGATTCTATTTCTATGATCTACTTCACTGACTGGGAAGAACTTCAGGATGTCCTGAGGCCGCATTGCTATCTAACTGTCCACTCACCTAGGAACACCTCATCCCCGATTTCTGATTGTGGAAACTTCAGTGAAGCCAGAATGGAATTGATGGAGCTATGCCAGGCCATCTGTTCAAATTCTCGCTGTGTCTGTAAGACTTTCAAATAACATCCCTGTCAAACAAAGAATTGCTTGGAGTCTTACCCCATTGTTGATAATTGGAAAGTTAATGATCAAAGGTTGAAACTTATGTGAATTTTATCTGGCTGTATTCATGGCGAGAGGAGTTACTGATGTGAGAAGATTATGGTACAGCACATAACACTTGTACCGATGGGTTCACGGAGTCTAATGACAGGTTGGAATACAAGAGTATGGAAGTCTTGCTGCAATCATACACAACTTTGGTGACATCTGGAATTCTGAGGACAGCTTTGTCATCCTGACCTAAGGAAGGATAACTTTGCTGGGGGGGGGGGGGGGATAGAAGGGTGGGGGGGTTTGCAATGAAGGTTCACCAGGTTGACTCATGGGGTAAGGGCGTTGTCTTATGATGTTGGGTAGAATAGAATGGAGCTTTCTCCTTCAGAATATAAAAGAGTGAGAATTGACCTTAATGAAACGTATTCAATTCTGGGAGGGATTTACAGGGATTTACAGAGAGACTGTTTCTACTGGTTGGAGAGTAGAAAACTTATTTTTCTTTATTCTTTCCTGGGATGTGTGCAATTCCGGCTGGGCCAGCATTTGTTGCCCAGCCTGAATGGCCTTTAGAACTGAGTGGTTGTGAGGTCATTTCAGAGGGCAGTTAAGGATCAGCCACATTGCTGTGGTTCTGGAGTCAAGTGTAAGTCAGATTTCTTTCACTAAAGGACATCAAAAAACAAAGAACAAAGAAAATTACAGCACAGGAACAGGCCCTTCGGCCCTCCAAGCCTGCACCGACCATGCTGCCCGAATGAACTAAAACCCTCTACCCTTCCAGGGACCATATCCCTCTATTCCCATCCTATTCATGTATTTAGTGAACCAAATGGGTTTTGTCCAACAATCAATGATAGTTGTCATGGTCACCATCACTGAGACTCGCTTTACACTTCAAATGTATTCATTTTGAATTTAAATTCCACCAGCTGCCATGGTGGGATTTGAACCTGTGTCTCCAGAACATTAGCCTGGGCCACAGAAATACCACAACATCACCATTTCCCCAGAGGCATAGGATTGGGATTCTCCAGTCTCATCCATGGCGGGACCTGTTACGACGAGAATGGAGAATTTGGCGTTCCACCCAAAACTCCATTCGCTCTCAGTGGCACTGGAGAATCCCAGCTGTGGGTGGGGATGGAAACTTTCAGCCATAGCATCGGGATAAGGAGTTGGATATATTCAAAACTGAGGAAAGGCCACTGAAACGTTAACTCATAGAACATCGAATCTCTACAGTACAGAAAGAGGCCATTCAGCCCATTGAGCCTGCACCGACTCTCTGACAAAGTATCTTACCCAGGCCCCCTCCCCCGCCCTATACCCATAACCCTGCACATTTAGCACGGCCAATCCACCTTACCTGCACATCTTTGGAGTGTGGGAGGAAACCAGAGCACCCGGAGGAAACCCACGGGAGAACGTGAAAAATACACACAGAGAGTGACCCAGGGCTGGAATTGAACGCGGGACCCCGGTGCTGGAAGGCAGCAGTGCCAACCACTGTGCCACCGTGCCGCCTACAGCATGGAAACTCTGTTCCCCTCTCCACAGATGTTGCCTTACCCGCTGAGTGTCTCCAGCACTTTCTGTTCTATTTATTTTTTTTACCGAGATTGGTTTTCTTGCAAGGAGCCCTCCCGATGACCTTGGTTTGCACAAGGTTATTAATGAACAGTCACTGCCTACAGAGATGCTGGAATTTATGGGTTAAATATGTTAATAAAATCAGCAGAATTTACTCTCAGGTTCTGATTTCCAACACAGGGGTGAGGAGGGAGGGGAAGCTGCCGTGATTTATTACTGTGTTAATTAATTCGGTTTCAATAAACCCATTTTCTCTTGTTGATCGTGAGGTGTAATTTCAGCTGCGTCTCTGGAGGTTCTGACATCTGGCTCACATTCCTGCTCGGTGATGGCAGCACACTCACACTCACACTCACACTCACACTCACACTCACACTCGGTGATGGCAGCACACTCACACTCACACTCACACTCACACTCACACTCACACTCACACTCACACTCGGTGATGGCAGCACACTCACACTCACACTCACACTCACACTCACACTCGGTGATGGCAGCACACTCACACTCACACTCACACTCGGTGATGGCAGCACACTCACACTCACACTCACAATCACACTCACACTCACACTCACACTCACACTCGGTGATGGCAGCACACTCACACTCACACTCACAATCACACTCACAATCACACTCACACTCGGTGATGGCAGCACACTCACACTCACACTCACACTCACACTCACACTCGGTGATGGCAGCACACTCACACTCACACTCACAATCACACTCACACTCAGTGATGGCAGCACACTCACAATCACACTCACACTCACAATCACACTCACACTCACAATCACACTCACACTCGGTGATGGCAGCACACTCACACTCGGTGCTGATCACCATTTTCAGTATTTCTGCATCAAGACACCATGGAAAGGAAATTGAAATCGGAATGTAATGGCTTTGCCAGCGTACATTAGCTGTGGCGATGGCTGGAGGCCCAGCCGTGGCTGCCAGCAGAAAGTTTGCCTCCACATGCCTCGCTTCGGTTACGACAGCTTCTGTTTAAGAAAGTATTTCTGTGCCGCTTCCCATGTCGAACCTGGAAAGTTCTGGAACTCACAGACAATTTGCTGTTAAGCAGAGGAAGAACTTGCATTGATAACGCACACACTGCGACGGCAGGGTATCCCCAACAAACCTACAGCCAACAAAATGCTTGTGAAGTGTAGTCACTGCTGTAACGTCGGAAACGCAGCAACCAACTTGCACACAGCAAGATCCCACAAGCAGCAAGCAGTTTATTTTTCAGAGATGCCGGGTGAGGGATATATGTCGGGCAGGAAGGCAGGAATATCCCCCCACCCGCTCCACGCAACCACCCCTTCCCCCCACCCCCCCGCCGCCACCCCCCCCCCCCCCCCCGGCCCCACCGCCACCCCGCTCTTTTTAGAGTCAGAGTATCTTTAAATTTCACTTGAGAGAGCAGACCTGGTCTCAGTTTAATCGCTCACACAAGAGGCAGTAGTTACAGCAGAGCAGCACTCTGCTAGGCGAGCCACCCTGGATGATGTGTTTGTCTTTCTCGATTAGATCTTGAACACCCACCTTTCTGGCTCAGAAGTGAAGCGAGTGTGTGGGTCATTGAGTGACAGGAACACCTCTGACTTTATTTATTCACAGGTGTCTCACAAAGCCAGCATTTGTTCTACTATCTGACCCATAGAGAGTGGGGATGAGCCACTGCCTCCAATGGAACTGAGCGCCTTGCTGATCCATTTCACAGGGCAGTTGAGAGTCAACCACATTGCCATGGCTCTGGAGTCACATGTAGGCCAGACCGGGTAAGGACGGCAGATTTCCTTCCCTAAAGGACATTGGTGAACCGGATGGGTTTTTCTGATAACCCAGTAGTTTCATGGTTGTCATTACTGATACTAGCTTTTTATTCCAGATTTATTTAATTTATTGAATTTAAAATTTCCCAACAGGTGTGGTGATCATTAGTCCAGCTCTCTGGGCGACTAGCCCAGTGACACAACCATTGCGCTGCCACCAAGAAGTGAAGGCTGAGAGGAGATTTGATCGAGGTATTCAAAATCTGGAGAGATCTGGACAGAGTGAAGAGGGAGAAACTGTTCCCATTGATGGAAGAATTGAGAGATCTACTACTGCTCTCCCAGAGAGACTACCCTCCCAGAGAGACTGCACCCCCAGAGAGACTGCACCCCCCGAGAGACTGCACCCCCAGAGAGAGACTGCACCCCCAGAGAGACTGCACCCCCAGAGAGACTTCCCTCCCAGAGAGACTGCACCCCCAGAGAGACTGCACCCCAGAGAGACTACACTCACAGAGAGACTGCACCCCAGAGAGACTAACCCCCAGAAATACTTCCCTCCCAGAGAGACTGCAACCCAGAGAGACTACACTCCCAGAGAGGCTGCACCCCCAGAGAGACTGCACCCCCAGAGAGACTCCCCCAGAGAGACTGCACCCCCAGAGAAACTGCACCCCCAGAGAGACTGCACCCCCAGAGAGACTGCACCCCCAGAGAGACTCCCCCAGAGAGACTGCACCCCCAGAGAGACTCCCCCAGAGAGATTGCACCCCCAGAGAGACTGCACCCCCAGAGAGACTGCACCCCCAGAGAGACTGCACCCCCAGAGAGACTGCACCCCCAGAGAGACTGCACCCCCCGAGAGACTGCACCCCCAGAGAGAGACTGCACCCCCAGAGAGACTGCACCCCCAGAGAGACTACACTCACAGAGAGACTGCACCCCAGAGAGACTACACTCACAGAGGGACTGCACCCCCAGAGAGACTCCCCCAGAGAGATTGCACCCCCAGAGAGACTGCACCCCAGAGAGGCATCACCACCACAGAGACTGCACCCCAGAGAGACTAACCCCCAGAAAGACTTCCCTCCCAGAGAGACTGCACTCCCAGAGAGACTGCACCCCCAGAGAGACTGCACCCCAGAGAGACTCCCCCCAGAGAGACTCCCCCAGAGAGACTGCACCCCCACAGAGACTGCACCTCCAGAGAGACGACCCTTCCAGAGAGACTGCACCCCCAGAGTGACTACCCTCCCAGAGAGACTGCACCCCCAGAGTGACTACCCTCCCAGAAAGACTGCACTCCCAGAGAGACTACCCTCCCAGAGAGACTGCATCCCCAGTGAGACTGCACCCCCAGAGAGACTCCCCCCAGAGAGACAGCACCCCCAGAGAGACTGCACCCCCAGAGAGACTCCCCCCAGAGAGACAGCACCCCCAGAGAGACTGCACCCCAGGGAGACTGCACCCCCAGAGAGACTCCCCCCAGAGAGACAGCACCCCCAGAGAGACTGCACCCCAGAGAGACTTCCCTCCCACAGAGTCTGCACCTCCAGAGAGACTCTATTCCCAGACAGACTTCCCTCCCAGAGAGACTCCCTCCCAGAGAGACTGCACCCCCAGAGAGACTCCCTCCCAAGAGACTGCACCCCCAGAGAGACTCCCCCCAGAGAGACTGCACCCCCAGAGAGACTCCCTCCCAAGAGACTGCACCCCCAGAGAGACTGCACCCCCAGAGAGACTACCCTCCCAGAGTGATTGCACCCCCAAAGAGACTCCCGACAGACAGACTACCCTCCCAGAGAGACGGCACCTCCAGAGAGACTGCACCCCCAGAGAGACTGCACCTCCAGAGAGACTGCACCCCAGAGAGACTGCACCCCCAGAGAGACTGCACCCCAGAGAGACTGCACCCCTGAGAGAAAACCCCCAGAGGGACTGCACCCCCAGCGAGACACCCCCCAGAGGGACTGCACCCCCAGAAAGACCCGCCCCAGAGAGATGGCACCCCCAGAAATACTGCACCCCCAGTGAGACTGCACTCCCAGAGAGGCTGCACCCCCAGTGAGACTGCACCCCCAGAGAGACTACACCCCCAGAGAGACAGCACCCCCAGAGAGACTGCACCCCCAGAGAGACAGCACCCCCAGAGAGACTGCACCCCCAGAGAGACTCCCCCCAGAGAGACAGCACCCCCAGAGAGACTGCACCCCAGAGAGACTGCACCCCCAGAGAGACTCCCCCCAGAGAGACAGCACCCCCAGAGAGACTGCACCCCAGAGAGACTTCCCTCCCACAGAGACTGCACCTCCAGAGAGACTCTATTCCCAGACAGACTTCCCTCCCAGAGAGACTCCCTCCCAGAGAGACTGCACCCCCAGAGAGACTCCCTCCCAAGAGACTGCACCCCCAGAGAGACTCCCCCCAGAGAGACTGCACCCCCAGAGAGACTCCCTCCCAAGAGACTGCACCCCCAGAGAGACTGCACCCCCAGAGAGACTACCCTCCCAGAGTGATTGCACCCCCAGAGAGACTCCCCCCAGACAGACTACCCTCCCAGAGAGACGGCACCTCCAGAGAGACTGCACCCCCAGAGAGACTGCACCTCCAGAGAGACTGCACCTCCAGAGAGACTGCACCCCCAGAGAGACTGCACCCCAGAGAGACTGCACCCCTGAGAGATACCCCCCAGAGGGACTGCACCCCCAGCGAGACACCCCCCAGAGGGACTGCACCCCCAGAAAGACCCGCCCCAGAGAGATGGCACCCCCAGAAATACTGCACCCCCAGTGAGACTGCACTCCCAGAGAGGCTGCACCCCCAGTGAGACTGCACCCCCAGAGAGACTACACCCCCAGAGAGACAGCACCCCCAGAGAGACGTCCCTCCCAGCTGAGGTTGCTGGGTGGTTTCTTTATCCGTTGTGTCTGGCGTGATTTTCCAGGCAAGAACTCTGATGGTCTGAGAGGTATTGGGACCTGGAAAAGCTCCAGAAACCCTCACTGCCTGAGGGCAATGGGATGGAACACACACATTGGGCTGAATGGCCTCCATCTGTGCTGCGATCATTCTATACTTCTGATTTCCACTTGTGCGGCTGCTGCCTAACCTCTGGTTTTATTGTCTATTTTTGAACTGAGGTTTTTAAATGTCTTTGGGGTAAATTGTGTAGGTGCTGCGCATGGATTTCATTGTAAACATGGTTTTCACCATGGCTCTGTCTCTACTGTACAGCTCACACATGCTGGATATTCTTCCCCGCACACTAAAGCAGCCACTCTTCACTTGTGCATATTGAACCACAGACAGCTTCACACCCAAACCTGATGCTGCTTTCTAAATGTCATTCTGTGTACAACTCCCAGCGCTGGTCATGTGGTGGAGGTCCAGATCAAGATGGTGGGTGACCCTGAGCTCAGGGCTGTTGAGAGGCCAGTTATGCCTGGGTTGTATAAAGAGCTTCAACGCTCCCAGCTCATTGTGAGTCAGAGCGTTGGGCAGCACACTTACACCCCGAGCTGTCAAGGAGGTGGGATGTGAGATTGGCTTTTATCAAAGATTTACAGAATCTAGAATTCATTCCCAACTGGGGCGGCGATTTTATTTGGCATTTCCTCCATCACTTCACCATAAAATCCCACTGCAGAAATGCTGCTGCATTTGATTCTTGGCCTATCCCTTTTTCTATTATTTTACAATTGATTATGCTTTGTTTTCATCTGTTGTATGGGGTAAGTTGATTAAGTGAGTCAGAGACCATGCTGTTCTGTGTCAAAAGTTAATGAAGGCTGTGTAAGGTACCTGTGTTACTGATAACAGCTTCATTTGTACTATTAAGAATAACACCACTCAGCACATTAGCCTATCTGTTATGTAACTACCTCTGACCATTGGCTTGACATTAAATCAATCTCAAATCAAATATTAATCAATTATTTTATTAATCTTGTCCCACTCCAAGCTGCTTAGTATTTCTAAGTTTGAAGGAATGAATAAATTTATTACTGTCACTGGTTTATTTTCCTTAAATACCCACCTCCATGTTGAATATACATTCCTCCACACACACACACACACACACACATAGAGACACATGTGCAGACATTCACAAAGACACATGGAGACACATAGAAAGAGTGGGAGACAAACAAAGACACAGGGGCACATAGACATGGACACACTGACACAGAGAAACTCAGCGACAAATAGAAACACACAGAAATATGCATACACAGACACACACACAGACACGCACACACACAGACAGACACGGAAAGACACAGACAGAATACTGCAGTCAGACGCTGCCAGGTCAAAGCTGAATTGTCTGAATTGCCGGAGAAACCCAGTCAATTATTTGTCTGATTCTGGTGTTTATGTTAAACCTTCTTAAATCACTGAGATCAGCCTTGGCCGCAGGACTGTGTCCAATTCTCGACACCACAGCTTCGAACGGATGTCAAGGCCTTGGAGAGGGTGCAGAGGAGATTTATTAGGATGGTTCCAGAGGTGAGAAACTTCAATTATATGGAGAGACAGGACAAACTGCGATGTTCTCCTGCGAGCAGAGGAGGTTAAGTGGAGATCTCATAGAGCTGTTTCAAATCATGAGGCATTTGATAGTTTTTATTTATTCATTCATGCGATGTGGGCGTCACTGGCTAGGTCAGCATTTATTGCCCATTCCGAATTGCCCTTCAGAAGGTGGTGGTGACCCCCCTCTTGAACCGTTGCAGTCTATATGGTGTAGGTACGCCCAGAGTGCGGTTAAGGAGGGAGTTCCAGGATTTTGACATAGTGATGTAGAAGGAACAGCGTGATCGTTCCAAGTCAGGATGGTAAGCGGTATGGATGGGAACTTGCAGGTGGTGACTCATTCATCCATCTTTCCAAGTGGCAGGGATCATAGGTTTGGTGCTGTCAAAGGAGCCTTGGTGAATTGCTGCAGTACTTTGTGCAGCTGGTACACACTGCTGCCACAGTGCACCGGTGTCAGGGGGAGTGACTATTTGTGGGGGTGAATGGGGTTAAGGGGCTGCTTTGTCCTGGGTGGTGTCGAGCTTGAGTGTTGTTGGAACTGCACTCATCCAGGGGTGAAAAGACAGTAACTGTTTCCACTGGCAGAGGGTTGGTCACCAGGGGACACAGATTTAAATTAATTACCAAAATTGGGGTGGGATTTGGAGAATATTTTCACACAGCGAGTTGTTGTGATCTGGAAGGTACTGTCTGAAAGGGCAGTGGAAGCAGGTTCAATAATGACTTTCAAAAAGGAATTGGATAAATAGTTGAGAAATTTTCAAGACTA